>NC_041403.2:50429333-50681833 GCF_900747795.2 Erpetoichthys calabaricus
GGAATGGTGAGGATGCAGGGAGTAGAGATGGTGAAGGTGGATGAGTTTAAATACTTGGGATCAACAGTACAGGGTAATGGGGATTGTGGAAGAGAGGTGAAAAAGAGAGTGCAGGCAGGGTGGAATGGGTGGAGAAGAGTGTCAGGAGTAATTTGTATCACATGGGTATCAGCAAGAGTGAAAGGGAAGGTCTATAGGACAGTAGTGAGACCAGCTTTGTTATATGGGTTGGAGACGGTGGCACTGACCAGAAAGCAGAAGACAGAGCTGGAGGTGGCAGAGTTAAAGATATTAAGATCTGCACTGAGTGTGACGAGGATGGATAGGATTAGAAATGAGTACATTAGAGGGTCAGCTCAAGTTGGACGGTTGGGAGACAAAGTCAGACAGGCAACATTGCGTTGGTTTGGACATGTGCAGAGGAGAGATGCTGAGTATATTGGGAGAAGGATGCTAAGGATAGAGCTGCCAGGCAAGAGAAAAATAGGAAGGCCTAAGAGAAGGTTTATGGATGTGGTGAGCAAAGACATGCAGGTGATGGGTATAACAGAACAAGATGCAGAGGACAGAAAGATATGGAAGAGGATGATCTGCTGTAGCAACCCCTAATGCAAGCAGCCGAAAGAAGAAGAAGAAGATAAATCTGGTCTGTCCTAAACTCCTTCACCTCACCATTCACTATTTTAAACAATCATTAACTAACCTACTTATATGTCCACTAAATGCCCAAAATACCTTGGTGCCCCTCCAGTTCAAATGGAAACTCTTTGGAAGCTCATTCACTTGTTAACTTACCAGGCATTAGATTTTGTACTGTGCTCTATCATATAAATGCAAACTATACTGCTATTTGGTTTGTCAAGCCCCTTAAAATGGTGTGATTCTATAGGATACTACATACAAAAAAGGCTGATAGAGTTATTAATTAACTGGATGAATACATGGATGATGGACTAACTGCCTGACTGTGCTGCAGCATCTTGACTTGGTCTGAAGAGCCATGAAGGGTTTTGTGTGTGTTTTCCCCACACACTCCCAAAAGATGCTGTCAGATGTTCAATTTTGGTTCTTTTGGGTGTATAGGTAATGAGAGAATTGGCTCCTGTAATAATAAAATTATGTTTTTGCTGTGCATCCCTTGTTGATAACTTAGATTGATGGCCTCTACAACCTAACCTGGGTTGCATAGATTGATGTACTATTGACTGTCTAAGGAGGAACCATCTACAGTAGATAACCATTTATTGCCTGCCATAGAAACAATTTAACATTAATTGCTACTCAAAAATAAATAAGTAAATGTAAACAAATATATTAAAAATAAATAAATAAAAATAAAAACTCATTTGCTATGTCAAGATGACAACTATTAATTCAACTATAAATATTTCTATCATCATCTGAAACGACAGCAAAATACTCCGCCAGTGTATGGTAATTAGCATTAGCTTAATAAAATGCAAAAACCTCTTAGAGTAAAGGTTAGCTGTATATTTATAATGCCTGTTGTGAAAGTTATTTCAAATTCTAGCATCAAATGACATGCATATTTTTTAATCCAGTCTTTTTTATCCTACAAATACACAATGCCTCTCAATACATACATTATGTTTAAAGAAAAAAAACGATTTTGTTCAGAATAATTTATATTTCTAGAGAGAAGTAAGCTGTTCTTTTTTCATTTGAGAAAAAGAGAAAATACCTCAGATTCTTGGTATAAATGATTTGCTTAAGGCCTGTGGAATGACATGCAATCTGTCTGAAGGAGAAAAACTGAGAAGGATTCAAAAAGTAATATATTGTGTTAAGAAAATGGTGCAGTGAACTGGCACCATGAAGCAGGCTCAAAAGCAAGAAAGTCATAAAAAAGCTATGAGCGGATGTGGATTAAATGAAACAGAAAATGCAAATCTTTGTTATTAGTATTATTATTTTCTTTTATTATTATCGTCATACTGAGAAAAATCCATGGAAAATATACAATGATTTTGGTAGAACTGACTGAAAGTATTAAATAAATTCCATTAAACCCTGTTTCCAGTTACATTTCTTTCTGCTATCACTATAATTTGATTTTGTGCTTTCCTTTTCTACTGTATATTGTAATTACTGCTACTTTTTCTGAATATGCAAGATTCATCTAAACCTGAATGTTGCTTTGTAAAAGAACCTTCATCTACTTCTCATTTATCATGGATCTGTCTCACCAGAAGTAAAGATCCAAACAGAATTCATCCATCTGTTCGTTCTCCAACTTATCCATCCAGTCCAGGGTCACAGGGAGTTTGTGCTAATTCTGACAGCGCTGGTGGAAAGGTGGGAACCAGTCCTGAATGAGTCCCAGCTCATCACAGAGCACCATTACACACACACACCCACACTCACACACTATTTTAATGTAGAATGTCCAACACATCCAACACACACAACTTGGTATGTGGGGGAAAAAAAGATAATGCAGAAAGACAGCAGCTGGGACAGGATACAAAGAATTCCAAAGAACATTTATTAATGAAAGCTCGCAAATGAAGTAAGGAAATAATGAGAGAAACAAAATACACTCAGGTAACCCAAAATATCGGTACCACCTTCACAACCCAGTAGATCTCTCCTCTGATTGCCTCTTATTTTCAATGAAGAGTTCCTGCCACTGCCACTTACGGTACTGGCCAAGCTCATTCACCGGATTCATGGACCCTCGCAAGGACTGTCCATTTACACATTTTTCAGGCTCTTTTTTTGTGTGTAATCATTTCTAGGCTTAGGGATGTCCCAGTAAAACACTACACTGACAACTGGAAGGTATCAGACGCATTGCATTACTCATTAAAATGTTGTGGACAGATCTGAAATGGGCAGGATATGTAAGAAAACCCACAAACATCTTACAGGTGAATGAATTTTGCATGGTGATGTAATGGAAAATTTTACTAGGCTGATGTCAAGAGACTGGCGGGCACTTACACAAAATGCAAATAAGAATTCATTTCTACTAAAGGAGGCAATACCAACTTCTGAGGCCAAGTGTCGATTTACTTTTTCCCCAGCAGATCCTTACATCTATTGATATACAGTGGTGTGAAAAACTATTTGCCCCCTTCCTGATTTCTTATTCTTTTGCATGTTTGTCACACAAAATGTTTCTGATCATCAAACACATTTAACCATCAGTCAAATATAACACAAGTAAACACAAAATGCAGTTTTTAAATGATGGTTTTTATTATTTAGGGAGAAAAAAAATCCAAACCTACATGGCCCTGTGTGAAAAAGTAATTGCCCCCTTGTTAAAAAATAACCTAACTGTGGTGTATCACACCTGAGTTCAATTTCCGTAGCCACCCCCAGGCCTGATTACTGCCACACCTGTTTCAATCAAGAAATCACTTAAATAGGAGCTGCCTGACACAGAGAAGTAGACCAAAAGCACCTCAAAAGCTAGACATCATGCCAAGATCCAAAGAAATTCAGGAACAAATGAGAACAGAAGTAATTGAGATCTATCAGTCTGGTAAAGGTTATAAAGCCATTTCTAAAGCTTTGGGACTCCAGCGAACCACAGTGAGAGCCATTATCCACAAATGGCAAAAACATGGAACAGTGGTGAACCTTCCCAGGAGTGGCCGGCCGACCAAAATTACCCCAAGAGCGCAGAGACGACTCATCCGAGAGGTCACAAAAGACCCCAGGACAACGTCCAAAGAACTGCAGGCCTCACTTGCCTCAATTAAGGTCAGTGTTCATGACTCCACCATAAGAAAGAGACTGGGCAAAAACGGCCTGCATGGCAGATGTCCAAGACGCAAACCACTGTTAAGCAAAAAGAACATTAGGGCTTGTCTCAATTTTGCTAAGAAACATCTCAATGATTGCCAAGACTTTTGGGAAAATACCTTGTGGACTGATGAGACAAAACTTGAACTTTTTGGAAGGCAAATGTCCCGTTACATCTGGCGTAAATGGAACACAGCATTTCAGAAAAAGAACATCATACCAACAGTAAAATATGGTGGTGGTAGTGTGATGGTCTGGGGTTGTTTTGCTGCTTCAGGACCTGGAAGGCTTGCTGTGATAGATGGAACCATGAATTCTACTGTCTACCAAAAAATCCTGAAGGAGAATGTCCGGCCGTCTGTTCGTCAACTCAAGCTGAAGCGATCTTGGGTGCTGCAACAGGACAATGACCCAAAACACACCAGCAAATCCACCTCTGAATGGCTGAAGAAAAACAAAATGAAGACTTTGGAGTGGCCTAGTCAAAGTCCTGAACTGAATCCAATTGAGATGCTATGGCATGACCTTAAAAAGGCGGTTCATGCTAGAAAACCCTCAAATAAAGCTGAATTACAACAATTTTGCAAAGATGAGTGGGCCAAAATTCCTCCAGAGCGCTGTAAAAGACTCATTGCAAGTTATCGCAAACGCTTGATTGCAGTTATTGCTGCTAAGGGTGGCCCAACCAGTTATTAGGTTCAGGGGGCAATTACTTTTTCACACAAGGCCATGTAGGTTTGGATTTTTTTTTCTCCCTAAATAATAAAAACCACCATTTACAAACTGCATTTTGTGTTTACTTGTGTTATATTTGACTAATGGTTAAATGTGTTTGATGATCAGAAACATTTTGTGTGACAAACATGCAAAAGAATAAGAAATCAGGAAGGGGGCAAATAGTTTTTCACACCACTGTATGTGATAAAATAAGTTATTGAAAAGGGAGATTTTTCTTGTGTTTATTCAAGTGTACTTACTTTTTCACATTATGTTATATGTAATATATTGTATATATATACTGTTATTTTGATTACGTCACTTCATCTCTGTCTTGACAGATTACTTTTCAGAGGCTTCATTACTGTTTGTTGCTATTTGACGTGTCACTATGATGCTATAAGGCTGTTAGACAGGCAGTGCACATGTCATGACAGAACATCATAGCACCCATGTTATAAAAAGTGCCATGTGCATTAAACTATTGTGACTGCAAGCTGGTGGGAATTGAAGCTTCTGACTTGATAGATTAAACACAGCAGAACTGTTGCTGAGATTTTTTTTCCTTTCATTTAAAAGCTTGCTGCAGGCCAGAAGTCCTTTGAACCTACTTTTCTTTTTCTCCCCTTGAATTTCCTAAACCCTTGTAGAGGCTTTAAAATACAAAAGTTGTCCATTTTCTTTCCCTATTTGTCTATTGATGTCCTTGTTGATCTGTTTGCTTTTGCTGTCACTTGGGTGCCATCTTTGAAATTTAAAGCTTTGGCATGCCAACGTAACAAGCTACATGGCCACCACGTCATCTGACTGGAAACAAGAGTGTTGATAGAAACAATATGGCAATAGTAGCAATTTGGACAATGACAATTGTTTTTTTGTTTACTTAAAGTACAACTAAAAATGCACTTCAAAGTAAGAGAAAAGAACACTAGAACATTCAAAGACAAGCAGGTTAGGTGAACTGGCAATGGTAATTTGGCCCAAGTGTAGATGTGTGTGTTCACCCTGCAATGGACAAGCACACATTCCAGGGTTTGTTCCTGCCTTGTGCTAGCTGGAACATGACATGACAAAATGGATACAAAATAAGTCAAAATAGCTCACCATCCAGAAAGTGTAAAGAAAGTTCAGATAAGAGCAATTCATAAGTTAAGAGAAACAAATGAAGAAGACGCTGCAGAATGGGGACAGCTACATGTTCACAAAAGCCAGAAACCATTAAACAAGCCTTGTCCACATCACTGAAGTTATTCAAATTAAAGAGCGCGGTTAGGAGCATGCACTGATATAGCACATTGCCGCACCCACTGCCTGACAAACCACCTTAGGATCCCAGATTAGGGCCCGCGTGCAGCAATGCAATGGGTGACATCTCAGCACCACACTAGTTCAGATGGAATGGAACAGTGTGAGGTTTTTTTATGGTGGCCTGAGTGCCAGTCCTGCCACCAACCCCCAAGTTTTCCTTGCAGGTTGGAGGGCCTACTTACAGGGCTGGATGCAGGTTAACGTCATACCCAGGACAAAGCAATTGAAGGTTAAGGGCCTTGCTCAATGGAGTAGAGTCACTTCGGGCGTTTATGGGATTTGAACCAGCAACCTTCTGGTTGCCAGTGTAGATCCTTAGCCTCAGAGTCAGCACTACACCCATTTTCAAATTAATGACTTAGGAAATTTTAATTGTACTGTATTTTATTTTATCTCATCATTTCTTGATGGGTATTTTGCTAATTGCTCATTTGAAGTTATTTTATTTTGGAAGGTACATCATCTTGTCAAGGCTCAAGAATGTTGTAAGAATAGTAAATAATAAAGGGATCACCTTACTTATAAAGAATGTATTCCCTTTTAATTACACACATTACAAGAAATATTGCTTATTTAAGTAATGAGGTCATTCCAGACAAAGAAATTGTGCAATCTCTTATTAAACTTCTATATGTAAATTAAGGTCAGGCTGAAAGGTAATCGTATTGTACTCTAGCTTAAAGCGAGGCATGCTTATTCAAGTCTCTGAGGATAAATCCAGTTAAAGGAATCCTGACAGATTGTGTGTCTGTGTATATTGTGCTAACCCAACAAGCTGAAATAAGTGCTAGTAGTTTTGCTCTTTTAAACTATTATTATAAATTACACTCTGCAAACACCCATATCCCCAAGGGTCCATTTATGAACATTAACTTATCTGTATTGATTACCTCTGTGGTTTCACACAAAATTAAGTTCATCTTTTTCCTGAACAATTGTCTTCATATTCTATTCAGCTTCCATTAGAAAAAAAATAAAACAGATATATCTTGCAGTTGCCGTGGCCTGGCAGTCTTCCAATAACAGCTGGCAGCTACATGGTTCCAGATTCTGCAGAGGGTGGCATTTCTTTAAATGCCCAGAGCAGGCTTGTGTATCGGCTACCAATAATGCAGACTGCCATAAGCTGTCAGAAAGAATTCCCTGCTGAACAAGGAGGAAATGTCAGCTTTCAAAGTAGTAGACCTATTTAAGAAAATTGCAGATAATTTACAAAAAGCCTGATTTTTTTTTCTGTGAAAAACAGTAAGAAGTGAATGAATATAAAATAGTGTTAACATGCCAGCCAAGTACAGAGGAGCCGCACAGGCAGTTAACCCCAAGTTCCATGAATGATGTCAGCAGAGAAAGGCAGTTTGAGTGGGAAGACGTCATTTTGAGCTGGGAAGAGCTTGTGTAAGGAAGTCAGTGCTGGATTAACAATATAAGCAAAGTAAGCACATGCTTAGGGCATCAAGGGTAAAGGGGGCACCACAAAAAATTTTCATGGCCGAATTTATCACATAAATTATTAAATTAATTAAATTTATAGCCATTTTCAAAATTTAATGAAAAATGAATAATGCCTCCCTATGCCGTCACTGTTCGTAGATGGTGCCTTACACAGTGCGTTCTGCATACTTGTGCCATCTACGATGGGGAATTCCCGTTTCATGGTGATTCCCTTAAATGCCATGTTATGTCAAAATATTGTGAAAATAATTTGATTCAAAACAATATGTTTTTATATTTTTAAATAATAGTTAATAGTTGATTAAAAATTATTATCACGTAATTGTTGTGATTCGTGAATTATCTGTTATTTAACTTAAAATAAATTTCTAGTGCGTAGAAGGCATTATTTTCTGTTTTAAGCAAAAACAAAAAATTGTTCCAGTTGAGGAAAAAATATTCTGGTAAGTCTATTTAATTCTGTTCTTGGATATTTTTAAATTCATTTACATTATGTAAAAGTGAAACTCGTACAGCTGATTACTATTGGATAAAATTGTTTATAACTTTTTTACTAATAAAGATTTATTAACAAAATTTTCACAAAATATTCTTCAAATCTAGTGCTAAGAATATGTATAAATAGATTTGCTAAACTGACACAAAAGCCATAAATAAATTAAATAATCAAAATGGTAAATCTACGGTTTTCATTACTTCAACAGTAATTTCTCAGCTGAACTTGAGCAGTTTCATTTATACAGTATGTGCGCCATAAGTTCAGTGCAAAAGAAAATGTTAAAACAAGACTCAGTTATGCAGAACTTTATAAAATAATTTTAGAAGACAATATTGAGTGTGCTTTTCCAAACGTAGACATTGCATTTCGTATATTTTTAACATTAATGGTCACAAACTGTTCAGCTGAGCGCTCATTTTCTCGGTTGAAATATATTAAAAATCCCCTCAGAACAACTATGCACCAAGGCAGGCTGGATGCCTTATCTCTATTATGTATAGAAGCAGATGTGTTACGTAAGATTGGTTATGAAGATCTAATCAAAGAGTTTGCAAGGAAAAAAAGTAGGAGAAAATTATTAAGATAAAAATAAAATGAAGCATACAAAAATAAATATTATTTTCCTTCTTACTATAAGTATGTTTTGTTTAATTTTGAATTTTCGATAATAAAATAAAATTTTATTTTCTAGTTTGTTATTGTTTTAATATTTTGAATTACTAGTGTAAGGGGGCACCAAAATTACTTAGTGCTTAGGGCATCTAAGGGTCTTAATCCGGCCCTGAAGGAAGTGATAGACGTTTGGGAGTGTGCGGAGAAAACAAACAGGGCAATAAGGAGCAGAATAGATAGATGGAACTTTCTTTGTTCCCAAGGGGTAATCTGGCTTTTTAGGGAAGTTCTTTAAATAAATAAATATACAAATATGTAGGTAAGTAAATAAATAAATATGCACACATTGGTCTGAACACACACCAGAATGACTATAAAGCAAGAAAATTCAAAAGAAAGAAAAAGTTCAGACTTGGCTGTCACAGTCCCAGTGAGGCATTATGCAGATGTATTGCTGTTGGCATGAAGGAGCCCCAGTAGAGTTTCTTGACACACTTCTGCTGAATAATTTGTTGATGAAAGTCCTCAGCGTTGCTGTATCACAGAGTGAATGTTCAGCATTGTTCATAATGGCACTCAGTTTTGTTTTAATTCTCTCCTTTGCTACGACCTCCAGGGGGTCCAGTGTGTGTTCTATAACTGAGACTGCCCTTTTAATTAGCTTGTTGATTCAGTGGGCCTCTCTTAAAGTGATGTTACCAGCCCAGTACACCACAGTGTAGAAAATCCCAATGACCATCACAGAGTTATAAGCAGATGTGAAGGTTGTTTCTACCCACATTAAAGAGAAGCAGTCTCCTAAGGAAAACTAGCTTTCTCTGCCCTTTCTTATATAGTTCCTCTGTGTTCCAAGTCCACTTCAACTTGTCATTGATGTGGACTCCTAAGTCCTTGTAGGACTGGACCACCTCTACATCCACTCCTTGAATAGTGACCAGACCTACAGGCTCTTTGGTGCGATGAAACTCAATAACCAGTTCCTTGGTTTTGCTAATGTTAAAATTCAGACAATTCTCTTTACACCAAGAAACAAACTTTTCCATCTGACTCTTATACTCTGTCTCATCCCCTTATCAGTACTACCATCCATCCATCCATTTTCCAACCCGCTGAATCCGAACACAGGGTCACGGGGGTCTGCTGGGGCCAATCCCAGCCAACACAGGGCACGAGGCAGGAACCAATCCCGGGCAGGGTGCCAACCCACCGCAGATCAGTACTACCCATAAGTGGAAAACCATCTGATAATTTCTGCAAGTGAAATGACCTGATGTTATTTTTTGTAATTGGAGGTGTACAGAGTGAAGAGAAAAGTCATCAAAGTAAATTTGTTCATTGTCAGGATCCATCAAGAATGTGTATTAACACCACTCCTGTTTGTAGTTTTCAAGGACAGGATATCAGCCAAAGACTTGGGGATGTCTTGTTGGGGAGGCTAGGGGTAGCTTCATTGCATTAAGTAGATGAAGTCCTCTTTGCATCATTTGACTGTGATCTTCATCATGCACTGTGGAGTGTGAAGCAGCTGGGATGAGGAACAGCACCTTCAAGTCTGAGGTCATGGAAGGATGTGCTCATCAGAATATCATAGATATATGCTCACAGGCTCCATCTGATCCAGCACACATTATTGATGAATATTAATCAGATATTCATGGTGAATTCAAACTTGGGCTTCCAAGTTAAAGACACTTTAACAGATGGCATTAGTCATCACTCCAAAAGCTAAATCATGATCTTGAAGAACTGTATAGTTAGTCCAAAATATTTGTCTGCCAACACAAAGCTTATGGCGGTCATTATGAACATCAAAAACACTTCTCTACACATCACACCTTATTATCTAGGTTGCCACCAAATTCGTGATTATTCTTAATCATTAGGTAAATGGAAACTTTTATTTATTAAACTGTGAATACATTTCTTGATACACTTTGTTTGTTTTAACTGTACTTTTTATTGTCTAAATATATTTAAGATAAGTAAGTAATGTGGCGGCTATATTCTAAGGTTGTGCATATTAGGTTAACTGGCTTCATGTCAGTGTAGATGCATGTATGGAAGAGACTTTCAAAGGGCTGCACTCCATCTGGTGTTGATCCCTGCCTGGCACCTAAAGCTGAGTGAGGATGACAATGGGTGAATGGAAAACATTTTGGCACCTGGATGTTGTGATAAAGGCGCTATATACAGTATGTGCCCAACCTGACACAGACTGACAACGGAGGCACGTTAAAATCAACTAAAATGATTTATTTTTCTTCACCTGTGGGGCATATCTTCCCCATGACCCACAGGCAGTAAACAGTCCCAAAGCACACCAGCAAAACAAAGTAAAGCACACTCTTCACCACCACTCCTCTCGGCAAGCATTGTCCTCCTCCTCCCAACTCAGCCTCCTCAGTGGTGGCTGCTGGCTCCTTTTATAAGGCACCCGGAAGTGCTCCAGGTGCTTGATTGCCGAGTTCCGGCTCCACTTCCGGGTGTGGTGAAAACACTGCCCATAAGGCAGGGCTATTCAATTGGCGGCCCGCTGGCCACATGCGGCCCAGAATCAACCTCCGAGTGGCCCAGCCCGTGGTTCCGCCCATAGATAATAAATTAATATATATTATTCATAAATTGTTATTTAATATAATTTAATATAAATATATATATATTATATTAATATAAATATATAGTATATTAATATAAATATAAAGTACTTATTATGTCTATGGTCCCGCCAAAAACGCGCATTCCTACGTAAATCACGTAGCCTGCAACACGCAAACAATGCAGAGCGTGCCGGTAGTAGCTTAGATTACTATCAATATGTCTTTCTCAACACTGAAACGTAAAATTGCCAATGAAAACCGTAAGTTTAACCCTGCCTGGACTGACAAATACTTGTTTATTTTACCGCCACATCCAAACGCCAAACCGATGTGTTTAATTTGTAATGAGTGCGTTGGAGTATTTAAAGATTACAATGTGCGGAGGCATCATGTTGAGAAACACCACACTTTTAGCACCAATTTTCCAGAGGGATCTCAAGAGAGGGCTGCAAAAGTGCAGAGTTTGATTGCATCTTACAACGGGAGCAGTACTACCATGGTGCGGTCATTCACAGCCCAAGAGAGAGCTACTGCAGCATCCCTTCGTGTTTCCTGGATACTGGCAAAAAAGAAAAGGCCATTCACAGACTCTGAAACCGTGAAGGACTGTATGCTGGCTGTCGTGGATGAGGTGATAAATGACGATAAAATTAAAATGAGCGTGGTATCTGCTATAAAAAACGTACCCCTGTCAGATACTTCAAACATTCGTAGGGTTGAAATTCTTGCTGCAGATGTGTATGAAACGCTGTTAGGAGACCTGATGAAAGCTGATACTATGTCTATAGCAGTAGATGAGTCCACAGACAAAACTGATACTGCTCAGTTGTGCATATATGTCCGTTTTTTTGATGGCAAATGCTTCCGAGAGGAGCTGCTCGGCCTACTGCCGTTAGAAGGACACACAACTGGCGATATAGTCTTTGGGAAAATTTCCGCCTTTTTTAAAGACAGTGGTCTGGATATGAAGCGTGTGTGCATGCTTGTGACAGATGGGGCTCCGTCCATGACAGGGAAAGTGAATGGTTTGGCAGCACGTTGGTCCGCTGTTGCACCTCAGTTGATCTCCTTACACTGCATTGTGCATCAGGCGGTGTTGTGCGCAAAACTAAGCGGGGTGCTCAAAACGACAATGGACAGCGTTATGGCTATAATTAATTTTATTCGCTCCACATCAAGCCTCCAACACCGCTTATTCCGCATGCTGCTGTCAGAAATGTCTGCTGAGCACCACGACCTTCTTTTGCATAATGACGTGAGGTGGCTGTCCAAAGGCAAAGCACTGGAGCGTTTCTGCGGTCTCAGAGAAGAGATCATAACTTTCCTCCGCGGCAGCAAGCAAAAAAAGGCAGAAACGCACTTGAGTCGCATACTGGACGACAACTTCATGGCCGGTGCCTGCTTTCTGAGCGACATATTCAAACACCTCAACGATCTTAATTTGGGACTACAAGGCAGAGACAAAACTGTCATCGACCTTGTGGAACAGATGCGCGCATTCCAAGTTAAACTGGACCTTTTCGCAAATGATTTGAGCACAGGCCGAATGCTGCATTTTCTGACACTCTGCAAATGCATCTCATCCCCCGCACAAATCACGGATATGATGACAGATTTCATTGCGATGTTGAAAAATAACTTTGCTGGTCGATTGGATGGACTTGATCTGCCCACAGAGTTGGTCGTTTTTGTCAGAGACCCGTTCACTGTTGCAATAGAAGGGGACTTATCCGCCAGAGCTAAGAAACTGGTCCCTTCCATTGACGAGGGGAAATTCACACTCGAACTTGTTGACATGCAGTCATCTGAAACCATGGCACAGGAGCTTTCCACTAACGGGCCTGCAATGTTTTGAACTGATGTCAACGCACATCAGTTCCCTAACATTAAGAAAGTAGCGATTGTCATGCTCAGTATGTTTGGATCAACATATAGATGTGAGTCAAGTTTTTCACACATGAACTCCATAAAAAGCAACTCTCGTTGCTCCCTGACTGACCATACTCTCCACCAATGCCTTCGAATTGCATTGACAACTTACGAGCCTAAAGTCACTGCTCTCGTTCAAAACAAAAAATGTCACTTCTCCCACTAAGTCAGCAGGGTAACTGTAGCCTACAATACATCAATATAATGTGGGATGCGTAACAGAGGCATGCCTAATCACACATGGTGATTTAAAATATGTTCCCTCAGTGTTGTTATAGTTGTGAATACTGTGCACTTTTTATTTTATGCACTTTGAGATGTTCCTGGGTCAAATGTGTGCAAGTTGTTTATTTTGTTTCAAAAGGAAACAATGTTATTTCTAATAGCCTACTACTGTGCACTATTTTGTTTTATGCACTTTGTGATCAGATAGGTCAAATATGTAGCCTAGGTCAGTTTTTTTTCTTTTGTAAGTGGAAAAAATAGGGGCTACCTCAGATTCAGTTAATTAAAGCTCTTTTTGTATGCATCTTTTGCTCTGCAAACTGACCAAAGTTAAAAGAGAAACAACGAATAAACCTTATGTTTTTCAATAAATTTGTTTGTGTTGGTTTTAAAATTTGTCATTACGAGCTGCTTTGCCGCTAAAATGACTGGCCCAGCTAACCTTCTTGGTTTGACAATCTGGCCCAACTGAATTTGTAATTGAATAGCCCTGCCATAAGGGCTCGGGAGTCCCAGCTGCAGCACCCCCTGGCGGTGCCTGCGGGACCCAACAGGGCTGCACCAAACTCTAATTCCCATGGAGCCCTGCGGGAGACCGAGGCACCGCTCCAACCTAGGGGGGTTGCCACCTAGCGTCCAGGGGGAGGTATTGAATAGTCCATGGTTGCTCCCCCTGAACATATACTGAAGGGGTGTCCTGGCCAGGCATGGGCCCCGGCTGTCTGCCACAATGTAAAATATCATGGCAGCAGACCAAAATACACAGATAGAAGGATATTTTCATTCTTGATGTATGTTACCAGCACAAACTGACATATTCCTTAAATTATGTGCAGGCCTCACCAGGTGCCAAGTTTTATAGCATGACCTCAGCGTTTGCCACACCTCATACAGTTTCTTGTTGTTTGGCAATAGGGATTAATCTCTTTTCACTTAATGTTTTTATGAGCTGATTAGTTTTCTTTTAAGTTGGCATTAGTTAACAGGTCCAGGTTTCTCAAATTGTGTTCTCTCTTCCTCTTCTTTTTCCTTTCAGATTTTTGTACTTCTCATTTCATGATGTGATTTTGAGTGTATCTTAGCACCTTTGGCTTTGGTTGCCCAGATTTCTATTTTGACATTTCTTCTCAATTTTGATTATTACTTTTTGCCAACTATCAACTAGCTGACTGACCGTTACTCATTTTTTTCAAACATCTATATCCTCCAGCTGTCAGTTCTTTAAAACCAAAATCTGTTTTGTCACTAAAAGCTTTGAGTCTCTCACAATCAGACAAGTCCTTCAGAGTCTTAAACTGGGTGCTGCTCCACTAACCCAGAACGTACAAGAGGACATAGATATTCTATATAGGATAGCCATACAAATAGAAAGCCGGCAGTAACATTACAACCTACAAAAGGCATCAGTATTCTGATTTCCCTTTGTCAAAACATTTTGATGATGTTCTTAGAAAAAAGAAAATTTTGGAAATGTCTGCTGTGGTACCAATAAGCCTTGGACTTAAATCGTGGGTTTAAACAACAAAATTGGCTGAATTGAGGCCCTGACTTAGCTGGTCATCTGTTGGCTCACTCACATTTCATTTTTGTTTGAGTTCCATTTAACCACATTAGCATTAGACTTGAGCATCACTTGGGCTGTGAAAACAATGCTAAACATGTCACTCGGCCAAATGTATAGACGTGTCTTGCATAACCGTTAGACCTAAGGATTACTTGGGCTGTAAAAGTGCTAACAGCATTAGTTAAATGTTACTTGGGCAACAGTGTAGGCGTGCCTTATGTAAGCATCAGGCCCAAGTGTTACCTGGGCAATGGTGTAGACACATCTTCTCTTAGCCTCATAATGGTGTCTCATAAGAAATATTTTATAGCAGCTCAAGTGTTGTATGCTCTTGACAGTGATATGAACAGTGATGTTGAAGAGCCCCTCATCAGCAGTGATGACAAAGTGAATCTGTCTTCAGACAGTGAAACTGAAACTGACACTCATGTTTGGGTCTCTCTTGACCCTCCTTCAAATAAACCAGCACCACCTCGTTTTGACTTTGAGGGACAGCCAGGAATAAAAGTGAATGTTGACAGCCAAAATCCACTTACTTACTTGAAGATATTTCTTGATGACGACGTGAATGAAAGAATTGTTTTTGAGATGAACCGTTATGCTCAACAGTGTCAGGTAAATGACCGTACACCTAAGCAGTTTTCTATTCAAAGATATACCACTCAAAAGACATATTTTGACAGTATATACAGTATTATTATTATTCATTACTATTATTAGTTGTATCATTATTATGCTTTTTACACTTCTTACTTTGTACTTTTAGTGTTTTGTATGTTTTACAGTAGAAGGATGAGATTTAATAAAAATGTTAATTTTTTCAAGCCAAAAGTGCAATGTGTTTTACATGTTGTTTTTTTTTTGGGAAAAAACGTAATGCTAAGGAGGTTAAGGAAAAAATGAAATATTCAGAGGACTGAATCTTAAAAAAATAAATAAATAAGCAGCAATAACTGGTCACTAATTAAGGAAGGGGCTTGAATGAAAACCTGCAGCCACAGTAGCACTGCAGGACTGGTGTTGGAGATACCTGCTCTAGTAGATCTGGCAACACCTTGCCACATTGCTTGTTTAATCTCAGTCTACACTGTTTAGGGAACAACCTTTTCTGGTACTGATCCTGCTGCTGATGAGCTGAACTCCAGTACTTCTACCCAGGACACCTTTGCATTGATATGAAAGGGGAGAACAGCATGACTAGTCTCTGAAATATGCAAATGCCAGCTCTGACTAGATAAGGGCACCGCATTTTGCAATGTAGTTCCTCTGACCATTTTGCTCTACTAATATATCTGAAGTTCTTAATCTAATTTTCTTTTCTTTTATTTCTATGTGCCTGACATGTGTGGTAGATTAGATGCACCATCTGCTCAGCTAGAGTTTGGCCAGGTGGTGCACACGTCAGAAAGAATCAACTGACCGAATGATTAAGTGCTTCACACCATGATTTATTTAAACTGCCAAAGAAATTGCAAAAAATTGTGCACATTAAAATAATAATATGGAATAATACTGCCTTTTTGGCCACAGTGGAGTTTGCACCAACTGGAACTGAGACCTGGATGTCTATGTCATGCCACTTTTGCTTAATAAGGATGGCTGACACATTACAACTGTGGTGCCTGCTGTTTGTTCTCTGGCAAATTAAGGTAGAGCAAAATAAATAAATAAATAAAAACTAATGGAGTGCCAGCTATCTGGGACTCTTTGTATTCTTTTATGTGTATTTTTCACCGGCCAGCTCAGCTTGTGTTTTCTGCTTCAATATTAAATGGTAAAAGCAACAGGGTAAGCCAGACCATTAGTGGATTGTAGCTCTCTTTATTTCTTCCAAAAAATTTCAGAATAGGGCCACAAAAAATATGTGGGCAGTTTTCATAAGTTAAGGGTGTTCTTAGCAACTTGGACAGGCTGCTGGATTACAATGAAGTGACATGGTCAAAGGTTTTAGACTGAAATAAACAAATGCATCTCATAAAAAGAAAGATGGTGACACAGTGATTAGTGCTGCTGCCTCACAGCTCCATGGTCCTCGATTCAATTACTGTGCCCAGCTTTATGCTAGTTAACATTTCTTGAATTTTTTTCTGGGTTAAATGCATTTTTCTTTGGCATGTGCTACTTTTTAGTAGGGTTTTGAATCACGGAGATGTGACTTTCACTTTGAATTTCTACCTACATTTTTATTTGTTAAGCTTTTAAAATGCCACAATGCCAGTTTTGGTTTTTGTTGCCACAACATGATGGTTTGCTGCTAAGGTCAGTACTGGTCCAACACTTCACACCATGTAACATTATTAGCATGCGTATATTTAAACTGTTGCAACGTGACTTGTTATTGTCCAAGATTGCGGATTCTCCCAAAACACTCTTTGAAAGTGATTTACTGTAGATACTCATGGATAAGCCCATCTGCGGATAAGCCGACCCTCAACTTTTTAACTAAAACACCAGGAAAAAATACATCACCAACAGAGATTCTAATTGAGATCATGTGGAATAGTAGGTCTATGGCTTAATAATCAGGAGTCTGTTTTAAATAAATAGTTAATCAAAAGGCTGGCTTGATCTCCGCGAGTGTGCATGCTGATGCAGCTATGGAGGTTGGTGAAGTAATTGGGGTGAGACGCACCTGCTCATGAGGGTGAGGTCTTTCTCAATTGCTTCATCGGCTTTCTACAGTGTGCAGCTGAGGCACTGTGCCCATGGAGGCATATAAAGGGGAGCCGGCACAAGAAAAAGGGGAGGGAAAATGAAAGGAAGAAGAAAAGAAAGGAGATTAAAGTAAGGAGAGAGAAAGGTAGGAGGGAGCGAGAGCCGGTGCAAGACGGGAGGAAACCCCAGGGAGAAACGTGTGGCTGGTGCTTATGAGGGAGCTGTGATATCGCTACTTTTGAGTGACCATGTAGCAGGAGCAACCATTTTGCTTAGGGCATGCTTTCACCGGGAGGAGTCAGGTATTGGCAGCAGTATGAGTGGAGCAGGGCTCAGCAGTTCCCTGTGAAACACCATTGGATTGGTGGTGGGGACACTCTGTGCCTGTTGAGTGGACATCTCTGTGCTGTGAGGCCCAATCAGGATAAGATTGAGAGGTGTCAGTTTTAAAAGGAAGGCACCAGAGCTAAGAATTGTAAAAGACAGTTTGCTGCTGTGTTGTTAATCTCACTTTTAATGGATTTATTTATTGGGTTTTTTAACCACCACAGACACTCCTTTTTATCTGGTTATTTATTTATTGGACTGGAGTACTGAACTATTTATTTGGATGCTGTTTTTGATTGTTTTAATAAAAGCAATGACACTGTTTGACCTACCCCTTCCTATGTTTGTGTGTTGAGTCCTCATCCTCCGGCTCATCCCACGGGTACGTTATTGGCAGTAGTGGGTTCAAGAGGCTCCCAGAAAGGACCCAATAGTGTGGGGTCGACCCGCACCATCGCAGAACATTCAGATGTTCCTGCTGTTATCTGTGTAAGATCGTGTACACGGGAGTGCTCCGGCTGTCTGGTGACTTACCAGTGAGGAAGATATTAAGCACATGTGTAGCATACACTCAAGTGAAAACAACTGAATAAAAGTTATAAGAATACACTTAACCCTGCACGTACTGAGGGGTAAATGTAATTGGACAAGTTATGGGTCACAGGGATCCAGGGATTAATGCAATGGCACCAGTCAGTTCAGTTTTAACCCAGCTATTTGTTATACATATTTTCAAACAGTGTGATCTGGTGGTCCAGTGGCCAGTTTTCATTCTGTGAACCTTCAGGGGCTCACATTGCAGGTGAAAAAAAGGAATGAATGTTATTTACTTCACAGAACATGAAGGACTAACCTATTTATATAACACAAGAATATTATCAAATTTGGCAGTGTTTTGGATGTCATGAAGGTTTATATATGAGATTAGGATTCAAAAAGAAATACTAGCTAGTAAAATGTGCAGTTTTTCATACGAAAGAAGAAAAAGTGCTCTGTGTTGCGCTAACATTCCAGACTGACAAGCTCTGCGCACCCTGTGAGATTGCATGTGTGTGTCATTGTTAACATTATGCTGAGTTCACATGTTAACTGTAAACAAACAAACAAACAAAAAAAACAGACACTCACAATATGCAAAATTGCGGGACACCCAGAAGAAGGTGGTACATGCAATATAAACGCTGCCATGGCGATGTCTGACAATCCAAGTCCACCAGTGAAACATAAGAGCCTGTCAAGGAATTGGCCTGAATGTTAAGTAGAATGTCAGTGGGTCAGCCCCCTGACCATGATGATAAATATAAGGCAAACTTTACAGTGTGTCATCAAGCTTTTTCAGTCATCCATGGTGGAATGTCTGACCTGAAACAGTACAGTGCAGGTGCTACCCATGTCCGAGCAGCTAAAAAGCAGATAACACAGAATGGAATCGCTCAGTTGTGTTGTTATTTGATTAATTATATGTTGTCTACTATAACCTACCTTATAGCCTAGGTATATTAGCCTATATTTTACTGTAACTAATACAAATAGGTAATAGTAAGCACAAATTGATCACGCTAACATTTCCATCCATTTGGACTGAATGTTAAGGTAGGTAGATTTATTTTCTAATTCATAAATGATATACTGTATTCCATGACAATGTGCAATTTAAAACATCTACATAAATAAACCAGTCAGTCTATCCATGATCCATAACCATGATGCATATTTAGAAGTTTTTTTCAGTCTATCCTTTGTTATTTTGTATCCTAATCCATACACATTTTCAATATAATGAATGATTCCTCCTCTCCAGGTTACAGCTGCGGAGTTGACTTGTGTGTATCATGCAGCGGAGCACAACCTGAGCTCTAACAGGGCTGATTGTGCACAAAAAGCTGAAACATCATTTTATGTTTCTGTTTTTAAGTATTTGTTTCTGTAATTGCTAATTCTTTTGTTTCTTTTTCTCACAATAAAAATTATAGCATCATCTGAGGGTTTTGGGGAGTGATGGGTGTCTCTTATTTTACCACATTAAAGGTGGCAACCCTAAGCACCTGTTTGTAGCCCACCTAAACCCAACACTAAATTGTGCAAAAATAAATTGAACGCCTGGCTCAATAATGGGAAAGCACTTTGGCTCTTTTAAAATCAGTAAAAGCCTTTCACACTTAATCAGTGCAATTGTTCAATGACTCCTAAATGTCCGAAGTATCAAACATTTTCACTTACATAGAAGGCAGTTAAGCAGTAGGGGGATGCGGCCTTTGCATTGACTGAAGAGGTTGGGTCAGGCACCCCAGCTTGTGCAGTTAAAGTAGATAAATGAACTCAATGACTGGCCACTTTGTAAAAAAATCTAATGTGATACAGGTGAAAAGGAAATGATAGATATAAATTTAAAAGTCTGATACAAAATGTGCAAATTGTATCTAAGTGGGTCACTTCTTTGGTTACTCCAGGTGTCACTTATTACAGATAATTCTAAATATTTTCTTCATAGGCTAGAGTGAATAAGAGCCTGGCAGAGATGGCAACTACAAAGGAAGAAGGATAGTGCAGAACAAACGTTTGACACAAAATTACTGTAATGATAGTAGGTCACCATTGCTAAGGGGGCCTTTGTCTTAGTATTGTTAATGGAGCCCAAGAGTTCATTATTCCTGGGGCAGTAAAACAAATCTGGTATGTACTGTACTTGGCAGAAAAGAGCCAGATGACTTGGGATTGGGGACCAGGACTGCAGAGACAACTGGGGCTACTAGGAGAACTCTAGTGTCATGTCTACTGGAGTCCTCAAAGTCATTCCTGACCCTCAGTGTCTGCCATGGAATTAATATCTGATTGGGGCTTAATGGAACACTTTACCCAAAAATTACTTTTTAATGGTTACTTACTCCATGTACTTTGTAGTGGTGGCCAAAAAATATACATCTCATGTTTTTATGCAGAATGGATAGAAAAACATTTATGACATAATAAAACCCAATAGTGACCAATGCTATACCATGACAAATGATGTGAAAAAGATGACGGAAAAAAGAAAGTAAAATCTCATGTTGCTCATGTCACATAATGCATATGTCAGTTATCCAAGCATAAGTTCAAAATCTGTAAAAACAGATGTCTCTGTCTCTCTCTTGGACGGGGGGCCAAAGTGGAACATCAGATGGATTGGCCAGCAGGATGGAAAAATAACTTTATGCCTGCCTGATATAATATACTGGAGGGACAAGTGGAAGCCGAGAGTCAAGAACTGTTCCATCCCCCTTACACCAGGTGTTGGTTGTCTGCAGGGGTGCTTGGGAGTTGGAGTCTGTAAGTGCAGCCCTGACTGTGTCCCTGGGTGCCGATAGAGGCTGCTGTTTGGGGAGGACCTTCCTACTTTCTTTATGGCCTGGAAGAGCTTCAAGGGACACACAGCATAATACCAGAGACATTCCCTGGTCCAACTTAAAAGGGAGCCTGCTGCCGCACATCAAATGAGTCAGAGTTGGGAGGCAGCAGACAACACTCAACAGGAGGACGAGATAGGGAAGAATTTGTTTATTTATTGTGAATTTTGGATAATCTTAGGAAGAGTGATTATTGGAGATGTGCTGTGTTTAAATAATTTCAATCCAAAAATGTGCTGTGTCTGAGATTCGGGGCTCAGTGTTGTGGCTGAACGTACGCTAAGGATATGCCTTTGGATCATTTGCTGTCTTTTTGCTGCTTGCTAGCTGCCTCTTCTGCCTGTTGCATGTCGTTTTAAGAGCTGGGAACACATGATGCTTGCCTACCAAAAGCAATCCAACAACTGCTAGCTTAGAGGTCTGTTGACTTGTTTTAAATGATGGCTCACTGCCTGGTCTCGCGTGACATTGTAAAAGCAATACCTGTCTTTTATTACTGGCCCCGGGCATGGTTGAATTCTTTCTTGCAGGATGTGTAACGCTGCTTGCTTTCGGTTGGGGTAGCTGCTGTCAGGCTGCCCTTCGATCTTCTTAAAGCCTGTACAGCCGCTGTCCTTTTTGCTACGGTCCTGGGACAATCTCTTGGCACCAAGTCTCATGTTTACGGTCCCCGCGAGACGCACCGTGGCAAGTCTCCTTGGTCTCGCGGGTCTTTTAAATGTCTTTCGAGATTATCACGTATCGTAGCCTTGCATTTGCTTTCCATTCCAGGATTTTCTTTTATATATAGAGAGATATTTATATATATTGTTAAAGGAATAAAATGTCTACCATTCATTCAAAAGTGAGTGACAATGTTTGATGAAGAAAATTAATTAGAACCACAAAGAAAGATGGCTGTAAGGGCAAGAATGTCCAATGAACTGACATTCATAAATGCCCAACAAGATCGAAACAGACTTACCATTGACCATTAAGACCATATTATTAAACAGGCGTTTAGCTATGCTAGTTGTTAGTTATTTATGGAATATTACGAACACATATAAATAGCAAACTAAAGCCTCATGGTTTTGACTTTTTGAATTAAAGATCCGCCTCTCCCCCATTCACTGTTCAAGAGTCTTGTCTTCAGTTTCAAAAAGTTAACAGTTTACTGCTTATGATGTATGCTGAATATTTTCCTGCATTAATCTGAACCTCTCACTTGAGCTGATCCATGCAAGGATCAAGACTGCCTGGGAATCACATACCAAGAATGATGGATTTTTGCAAAGGAGAGCGTCTTAACAGGTTCTCTTTCTCACCTCCTACACAAGACCATCTCACCACACAAGCAGTCTGCACAGTGTGCGTTTGGTGTACCATCATTTTTAGAAAACAACAGAATTGGCAGACTAATGTAGATGAATATATAATGAGAAACAAAACTGAATGTTATTAATTATTAATAAACATATTTAACATTTCAGTGTCATTTTATTGTTCATTAACATTAATCAACAGCAGTATGCTATTGTTTCTGGCAGAGTCAACAATGTTCAGTTACCTTCATCTTTCCTTACAAAAAAGAAAGTATAGGAATAGGGTGATCCTAGAAGCACAACCCTGCTTAAAGTTATCACAATTGGAACCGAACAGTGAATGCCATGAAGCAGACTCAGCCTTCACAACGACTTGGAGACATTTGGGATTTGTTACCTTCTCCTTTTGACCTGAAGGTTTATGTAACTTGTGAGTTATTTTTCTACTTTTGACCTAAATTGTATTGTTTCTGCAAATTAAAAGTGTTGTTATTTTAGACTCTCTCATTTCCATTCTATATCAAACCACACTACTGTTCTTACATTTAAATGTTTTTTAATTGATGTGTATAAGAAAAAGTAAAGCCACCTACTCACATTAAAAATGATCTAAAATGCTTTGTTAAAATCCCTGTCCTTTACCACATTATTTGTACTTCTTTTGTTCAACTGCAAGAACCCCAATCCACCTTTCAAAAACTTACCAAGCTTCCCACATCTTTTACTTATATATATATATATATATATATATATATCTTAGTGGGAAACTGGTGCTCTATTTTTATATCAAATTGGAAAAAAAATCACATTCTTTTTATGAGAATCAGTTCCAAACTTTTTCTGTATTTGCCAAGAACTCATTAATACAGTTTAATTCTAAAGTACACATGGCAGGGCTTGTGTGTGACGTTTTTTATTTGACTTGTTGATTTATCACACACAAAGAACTATTTCTTATGGGGTTTTATATTTGCATTGAGCTTTTTGTTGGGCGGTGACTGAATGCTCAGTTTATCTTGGATTGCTTTCAAAGTACACTGTTGTACTTCCTGTATTGTTCTCATTTGTTTGATTGGCCTGTATTCTGTTATAATGTTTAGTTTCCAAATAAAAGGATTTCAAAAATATCAACAAAACTTATTTTCAAAATCTTAAGAAGCGACTGGTTAAATGTTTTGTATCGGGCTGTGTGGCAAGGACAGCTTGAGTGCAAGACCAAAAATAAAGCAGAGGGCACGTCAAGAGTTTAAATGCTTCGGCCCCAGCCATGCCTGACTGAATTGGGTAGAATAAGATTAGGTCTTACACCAGTGTGTGCTGGCTGTTAAGGTATAAAAGGTACCTGAATTGTATGTTTTAATTTTGATATTTGATAAAAAATGATTATGGTTTTTGTGTGGTCATTTAATAAGCATCCATCCATCCATTTTCCAACCCGCTGAATCCGAACACAGGGTCACGGAGGTCTGCTGGAGCCAATCTCAGCCAACACAGGGCACAAGGCAGGAACCAATCCCGGGCAGGGTGCCAACCCACCGCAGGACACACACAAACACACCCACACACCAAGCACACACTAGGGCCAATTCAGAATCACCAATCCACCTAACCTGCATGTCTTTGGACTGTGGGAGGAAACCGGAGCGTACGGAGGAAACCCACGCAGACACGGGGAAAACTTGCAAACTCCACGCAGGGAGGACCCGGGAAGCGAACCCAGGTCCCCAGATCTCCCAACTGCGAGGCAGCAGCGCTACCCACTGCGCCACCGTGCCGCCCCATTTAATAAGCATGTATGATTCAAATAGTGTATTTCAATTGGGAAGCCAAATATAAAGCCAGGGGTGTTCAGAGCGGAGGGTGGGAGTGCCAGCAACAATTCTAATTAATGACTACGTCTATTTAAGGATTTTTTTCTTTGTTTGATTTTATATGAATAAATTATGTACATTCATTTGGAGATGTGATTTATGGCTTACGCCTTTAATTCTGACACAAATAAAATCTGGTAAAATTACTATGATGTTTTCAGTGGAACCTTCATTTTGTTTTGTCTCTGAAGACACAGAGGCTGATGACACAGCCCTGAGGGAATGTGTGCTGGAGGTGAAAGATATTTTTCATGTTCTTCAAATTTTCACTTTTTTTTTCCAACAGGATTCAACAGTTATGTCCATCAGATAGTTTTTATGTACTATTAAGTACAACTACAGTAAATGATTCAAAATAATGTGATAACACAAGGACAAGTTCAACCTGTATAAGGAGAACTTTTAAGATACACCCATAAACCAAAAAAACAATTTTTATTGTGCATGGCAACTAGAATGCCTGTGGTGCAGAGTGTTGCTTTCCCTTAAACTGTGAATGGCTTGCAGAGAATGGGTATAACAATATTAGATTAGAAGAGATTAACATTTTCAAACCTCTGGGGAACCAGACAAGGTCTCAGCCACCCCGAAAGTAAGGCAGGGGACAACTCTGGACAAGAAAGTACTCTATCACAGGACCCACTCCAACACTAATCCACTCTCACATGGAACAAATTTAGAATTACCAATTAACATAACCCTCACATCTTGGGAATATGGGATGAAAAATACAAAACACAAAGGAAATATTACAAACCCAGGATGCTGAATCCACCATAATCTCCAAGTCAGAATTTCTCTTTCTTTTTAATTTCCTCCTTTTTAGCCATTTTGGTGTTTAAGACCATAGATCAGGAGTTCTTAACCTGAGGTCTGTGGTAAGGGGTCCATGGATGAGTTTCAGGGAGTCCATGAGGCTCAGATAAAAATTAACGTTTATATTCACCGTACAGCCCGGTACTGTTGATTTAGAGTAGTTGGAGGAGTAGTAGTAGTAATGGTAGTAGAAAACATAATAGAAGTAGATCTGTTTTAATTTGCACAAGAGGATTGTACTTCATAATTTTAATGAATGGCCATTACTTTTTGCTTAAAAAAATGAGTGTTTTTTTTAGATTGTTTACTTAAAAGTTTAATAATACTTTGTGCATGTCATATATGTATGAGACAGTCAAATCTCGATAAATAAAGTAAATTACAGTATATTCATTGCATGTAAAGTTGAGTTTATGTGAATATTTCTGGGGAAGGGGGTCCATCGCTTCATCAGATTCGTAAAGGGGTCCGTGACTCAAAAAGGTTAAAAATCACTGTCATAGATTAATATATATATCTCTCACGCGATCTACCTATTTGTGTATTGATTTATTTAAAGAGCTTCTGTATAAACCAAATTTCCCTTTGGGGACAAATAAACTTCTATCTATTAAGTGTTACCCCTCTATTTGATTCTGTTCATCAGACCAGTTAGATTGTATCTGAAGGGTAGTGTTTTGTATATGTCAGAGGAGGCATCTGTATGTTTATTAGATTATGCTTAAACCTACTATGGATTGACATCCTAGTTTAGTTGCCTATTCTCTTATGCTGGCACTGATAAAATTGAAAATGGATTTGAAAATCATTCATTCATTGTTTTAAAACCAGAATCTCAGATAATTATATTATATTATATTATAAAATATATTATATTAAATGCCCCAGGTATGCAGAAATTTAATCAATAACTCTGAATTGGTCTGATATGATTTGAGATTTCTCTCCCATGGAGTGGGGTTCAGTCAAAGGTTTGTTTGAAGTTGATTCTGTCTGTTTTCAGTTCCCAACCATAAAGAAAGTGCTTTCAAAATATAAGTAGATGGATATCTGCATTACATAAAATAAAACCTTTAAAATGCAAAGGCAAAAGAATCAACTTCAGAATAGAAGAATGATAAGATTATTTCTTTAGATAGATAGATAGATAGATAGATAGATAGATAGATAGATAGATAGATAGATAGATAGATAGATAGATAGATAGATAGATAGATAGATAGATAGATAGATAGATAGATAGATAGATAGATACTTTATTAATCCCAAGGGGAAATTCACATACTCCAGCAGCACCTTACTGATACAAAAAAACAATATTAAATTAAAGATTGATAATAATGCAGGTAAAAACAGACAATAACTTTATATAATGTTAACGTTTAATGTTTAATGTTAATGTTTACGTTTATTAAATCTGATGTCCTGTTTTTAGCTCAACTATTTACTTGTGAGAGAACATTGGTTCCTTGACCCAGTATTCTGAACATGACTTTAAAAAAAGCATGTACTTTCTTTCATCAGATTTGCGGAGATACAGCTATTGAAAGAGAAAATTGCTGCACATGTGCCTTCAGGAAATCCTGCCAAAGTCAAATAGGTTGTCACTATTAGCGTAATGGTACCTATTACTCGTACTTTTGCATTCTCATCGTGTTAAAGTGCACTGTGGTCAAAAATTGAAAATAATTGCTTAGGCATTACGCAGTACCTTGTGGTACTTCCAGTATTCTTTGGCTGTGATATTCTCAGGCAATCTCTGTGTCTTCTGATTTATTTAGGCTATATAATGCAACATATTTCAAAACCCCCACAATTCCATTGATGTTAAAAAATTAAAGGGCTTCAAAATCTCTTGTAATTAATTATTTTGGATAATTAATAATCGTGGAAACATAGGGTATTTGTGACAAGTGGAAAAGACCGTCAGATTAATTTAAAAACAAAGGAGATGACTGCAAATAAACATAATTCCAAACAGAAGATTACATGATCTTGATTATCCTGCCACACCTCAATTGCAGACTGACTTAACTTAACCTGACCTACACCATGAAAAGCGTATTATTGGAATTAATGGACCACACAAAAAAACAGCCTCTGTGCATTGTGATTTACACAAAAAACTCTGACAAGTCAAAAAGGCACACTCTCCCTCACTCTGTGTCTCTCACTCTCACTCTAACTCTGTCTCTCTCTCTTTCTTTCTTTCTCTCTCTCTCTCTCTCTCTCTCTCTCTCTCTTTCCTCCTCCCTGTCTCTTTCTTGCTTTCTCTCCATCCATCTACCTCTTTTTCACAGTCTCTGTCTCTGGCCTTGTGGAAGCCAGAATTTCTTCTTCTTCTTCTTCTTCTTCTTCTTCTTCTTCTTCTTCTTCTTCTTCTTCTTTCAGCTGCTCCCGTTAGGGGTTGTCACAGCAGATCATCTTCTTCCATATCGTTCTGTCCTCTGCATCTTGCTCTGTTACACACATCGCCTGGATGTCCTCTCTCACCACATCCATAATCCTTCTCTTAGGCCTTCCTCTTTTCCTCTTCCCTGGCAGCTCTATCCTTAGCATCCTTCTCCTAATATACCCAGCATCTCTCCTCTGCACATGTCCAAACCAACGTAATGTTGCCTCTCTGACTTTGTCTCCCAACCGTCCAACTTGAGCTGACCCTCTAATGTACTCATTTCTAATCCTATCCATCCTCGTCACACCCAATGCAAATCTTAGCATCTTTAACTCTGCTACCTCCAGCTCTGTCTCTTGCTTTCTGGTCAGTGCTACTGTCTCCAACCCATATAACATAGCTGGTCTCACTACCGTCCTGTAGACCTTCCCTTTCACTCTTGCTGATACCCATCTATCACAAATTACTCCTGACACTCTTCTCCACCCATTCCACCGTGCCTGCACTCTCTTTTTCACCTCTCTTCCACAATCCCCATTACTCTGTACTGTTGATCCCAAGTATTTAAACTCATCCACCTTCACCAACTCTACTCCCTGCATCCTCACCATTCCACTGACCTCCCTCTCATTTACACACATGTATTCTGTCTTGTTCCTACTGACCTTCATTCCTCTCTTCTCTAGAGCATATCTCCACCTCTCCAGGGTCTCCTCAGCCTCCTCCCTACTATCGCTACAGATCACAATGTCATCATCAAACATCATAGTCCACAGGGACTCATGTCGAATCTCGTCTGTCAACCTGTCCATCACCATTGCAAATAAGAAAGGGCTCAGAGCCGATCCCTGATGTAATCCCACCTCCACCTTGAATGCATCTGTCACGCCTACCACAGACCTCACCACTGTCACACTTCCCTCGTACATATCCTGTACAACTCTTACGTACTGTACTTCTCTGCCACTCCCGACTTCCTCATACAATACCACAGCTCCTCTCGAGGCACCCTGTTATATGCTTTCTCCAGGTCCACAAAGACACAATGCAGCTCCTTTTGGTCTTCTCTAAACTTCTCCATCAACATCCTCAGAGCAAACATTGCATCTGTGATGCTCTTTCTTGTGGTGCTCCTCACTAATCATCACCTCACTTCTTAAGGGCTTAACCTAGCTTCCACTACTCTTTCCCATAACTTCATGCTGTGGCTCATCAATTTTATTCCCCTGTAGTTACTGCACTCCTGCACATCCCCCTTATTCTTAAATATCGGCACCAGTACACTTCTCCACTCCTCAGGCATCCTCTCACTTTCCAAGATTCCATTAAACAATCTGGTTAAAAACTCCACTGCCATCTCTCCTAAACACCTCCATGCTTCTATAGGTATGTCATCTGGACCAACGGCCTTTCCATTTTTCATCTTCTTCATGGCTGTCCTTACTTCCTCCTTGCTAATCCGTTGCACTTCCTGATTCACTATCTCCACTTTATCCAACCTCTTCTCTCTCTCTACCATTTGATCCTTGGCTCTGCCCTCACTCTCTTCCTCTTCTTGATCTCTAACGTCATCCTACAGACCACCATCCTATGCTGCTTAACTACACTTTCCCCTGCCACCACTTTTCAGTCTTCAATTTCCTTGAGATGAACTTTTCTGCATAGGATGTAATCTACCTGTGTGCATCTTCCTCCACTCTTGTACATAACCCTATGTTCCTCCCTCTTCTTAAAATACATATTCACCACAGCCATGTCCATCCTTTTGACAAAATCCACTATCTTCTGACCTCCTTCATTCCTGTCCTTGAGACCATACCTACCCATCACCTACTCGTCTCCACTATTCCCTTCACCAACATGCCCATTGAAATCCGCTCCAATCACCACTTTCTGTCCCTTGGGTACACTGTTCATCACTTCATCCAACTCACTTCAAAAATCTTCTTTCTCACCAATTGCACACCCAACTTGCGGTGCATATGCACTAACAACATTCATCATCACACCTCCAATTTCCAGCTTCATAATCATTACTCTGCCTGACATTCTTTTCACCTCCAAAACACTCTTGACATACAGTTCCCTCAGAATAACCCCTACTCCATTTCTCCTCCCATCCACACCATTATAGAACAATTTGAATCCACCTCCAATCCACCTGGCCTTACTCCCCTTCCATTTAGTTTCTTGCACGCACAATATATCAGCTTTCCTTCTCTCCATCATATCTGCTAACTCTCCTCCCTTACTAGTCATACTACCAACATTCAAAGTTTCTACCCTCAGTTCCACTCTGTTTACTTTCCTCCTCTCCTCTTGCCTCCAGACACGTCTCCCCCCTCTTCTTCTCCTTCTTCGGCCAACAGTAGCCCAATTTCCACCAGCACCCTCTTGGCTAATAGTACTGATGGCGGTCGTTGTTAACCCAGAGATCAACCGATCCAGTATGGAAATTTGTATTGTTGTCCGCATATTGATTCGGCGAATTTTTACACCGGATGCCCTTCCTGACGTAACTCTCCCCATTTATCCAGGCTTGGGACCGGCACGAAGAAACATAATTGTGAATCCTTTTGTGAAAACATGGCATGTCGGTGAGGCAATGTGTAAACTTGAGGATAATGAATTGAGTTTTCTTATTTGAAATGTGAATTAGTTATTGTTTTTTCCTTTTGGGTGAGTGGTGTTTTTCTCTGTTTCTTTACTTTTGGTATTGTAAATGATTTGTTGATTATTGATTGATAAAGTTCAATTCAAACTTTCCCTCTCTCTTTCTCTTTCTTTGTCTCACTGTCTCCATCTGCCAGTTTAAGTTCATTCAAGGTTTGCTAGTTATATGGGGTACTGGAGCAGAAACTTTAATGGCTGGATGATCTTTCTGACACCAACTTGCTTTAGTTGCCTTTTATGACACACAAGAGGGACAGTGCCCTTTTTGTAACCCTATGTCACAGGTATAGAAAGACAAAAAAAAGAAAATTGCATTTAAAATAATCTCTGTTTACTCAACTTCATTTGTGATCTCTAATCCTTTTTAAGTTAAAACAAGTTACAATTTTCCCTAATATTACTTTTAATCACTTTTGAGAGGCTCTGTGGGGTAAACATTGTCAGCACACCTTTACACTGAAGTCTTTTAGAATTTTCCCATCCACACAAAATACATTTCTATCCATTTTCCCTTCAATGAAAGATGAAAGTGGACATGGTCACAGGCCATCATGTAGTGAGAACAGCTCCCAAAAGGAGCAACAGGAAGTTAAAATGATTTACTTAAGAAACTCAATTATTATTTAGACCTTAAGGACGATATTAACATCTACTTGGTATATGAATGAATCTCATATTTCATACACTGTTTCTTATAGAATGATAGGATTTTGGCTGCAGCTGAGATATAATCTCCCCTTGTTATGAAGTTTTGGATGTACTCTTAAGCAGAAATTGATTTTGCCCTTTTCTCTGGTTTTGTAATATTTTCCATTGGTTTCAGATTTTATTGCCATTTTGCATTTCTGTGCTCATTTAAGGGGAGTGCCGTTTTGTATATTTTCACTGTTAGCAGTGACTCTATTAGCTAAGACATTGCAACTGCAAGTCATGTCCTGTGATATCAGTGTTATTTAAGAGCACAATCTTCTCTCTCCTAGTTTCTGGATAATTCACAAACAAAATTTTCAGTGATATTTACTGTTTTTCAAGGGTGTTAAGGCTTTTTGATCTTAACATATATTGGCAAGGCTTTTGGGTATGCATATTGGACTGTGTTGGGCTTGCTTTTCCTTTTGATTTTGACCTCAGCCCATTTTTGACTATGATCCCTTCTTGTCTCCTAAAATAATCATATTACTGCTAACTAATGTCTAAACAGGCAGAATAATGGAAAAGATGAATAAGTATCAGGTGTGATAATATCGGAGGTGTGCAATAAATATGTTCATAACTAGCCATTGTTAAGCTGCCACACACCAACAAACACACAAGCTGTTTTTAGACTAGGGATCACAGACCGATTGTAAGCCACAAGATGTCCACTTTTGAAACAGTAATCTTTCAAGAAGGTGCTGCATAAAACACATAACAGTTTGCTCACTAAATCCAAGGCCACCGTGAATCTCCATATGCTTTTAGTTGTAATTACTGTATCTAAAGACAACCAGTTCAAAGTTTGTTGAACCTTCATGCCTACTATTCCATCATCACGCATTCCATCCTCTGAAACCTCAAAGTTGTCGCTAAGTAAATGCAATGGATCTACTGACCTGGCCAATTACCCATTCTGATTTCATTTGTGAACATCTCTCATTAAGGGTAATTCTTTCTTCAATATTGTATACTGCAGTTAACTTTCCTTCTCCTTGACTTTACAAGATCCATTTTAACCCTAAAAAAACTGTTTAGCAATCTCTCCATAACAGCTATATTTGTTCTCAGTTGGGTTATATTTGCTGAATGAACCACCATCTAAAGTAAGAGAGTGTGAAGGGAACACAGGATGTATATGAGCAGACACACACAGGAGTGGCAATATACACAGAGGTTTTAAGACTGGTCTACGCTTAGAGAGTGGCTATGATTTCCTAAATTTAACAGAAAAATCTCAGTCACCTTTAAGAAATTTCAGAGAAAAGTAGGGATCTTGAAGGAAACCTGTTCCTAATCTCCCATAACATTTGTTCTCCACTGGTTTACCTTAGCCACTTGCATTGCCATGATTTCAAGCTATGTTGTGTAAAATATTTTCAGTGGATGTCCTTAATGTGAATTATTCCTGTCTTGAAGATTTAATCCAATCCTGTCTGCCAGAATTGCAGTGCTGTTTTGTTGTTTTTGTTTTTTTTTTTTTTGCTACTTTCATCATTTATGACCACTCCTTTGTCTGGCGTTAGTATATGTCTGGTCTTGTATTGTCTCTCTGTACTCACTATAGCTTTGATTATTCAAAACTCTCAGATGTTGCCTACACTCAATCCTCAATGACCTGAGAGCTCTTTTTAAGACACATGAAGCCACAGATGTTCTGCTAAAGAATAACAGAAAAAATTTGAAACAAGGACCAGGAGGTTAAACATAAGTCATTAAACATGGAAAGATCAAAACCAGGAAATCAGACCAATCTTTCATCAAGCCAAACCTTAATCCTAAAATGAAATCATAAAAACATGTACCAAAGTTCTAATACCATAAGAAGAATAACTAAAATAACTGCAAATGTTTTCGGGACTACACATCAAACTTATATAATGAGGAGCTGCGCAGTTTGAACTTTACACTATTGACCATAGCACGTCTGGGTCATGTCCATAGTGACGGTGAAATGGAGGCAGGAAAACACACAAAAAAAACTGTACCAAAATGAAGATGGATTTGGGATACCTAAGTAAGCAACTCAAAATAAAGGTTTCCAAAATGGAATAAATAATTATAAACAAAGCACATTCACAATAGCAGCTACTTTGCTATGGAATTATCTAGGTCAGCAGTGATGTTCTTTAGCTCCCCTTTGTACTTCCCATATGTTTAAGTTTGTGGCATTTTTCTTTTGCTTTCCTTTTATTCAAATAACATATCTCCAAGATATAGTCAACAAAGTTGATTAGGAATATTAAAGGAAAGGTGTGAGCAGTTAATCATAAAATATGCCCACTTTTTCACAACTACCCAATACTAGTTTCTACAATACAGTTTCTATGTAAATCAATAATAATAATAATTCTTTGCATTTATATAGCGCTTTTCTCACTACTCAAAGCACTCAGCAATTGCAGGTTAAGGGCCTTGGTGAAGGGCCCAACAGAGTAGAGTCCCTATTGGCATTTACGGGATTCGAACTGGCAACCTTCTGATTGCCAGTGTAGATCCCTAGCCTCAGAGCTACCACTCCACCTGTAAATTAGTAACTCAAACATTGTAACATGAGGCATCCTCATGACCAAGCAAACGGTGATATTTTCTGGGCAGTGGTAGTTCAGAGAAGGAGGAGAATCTCCTAAAGATGATGAAAAAAGTACCTGTCCAATAACAATATGGACAGAAGAGATAGGGTTGTGCGAACAGTGTGTGAAAACCATTTTAGACTGTTGATAGCCTTCTTGAACAACTCAGCATTTCTCACAGAAGATGCCACACAGTTTGCATGTGTTATGACTCTGCCAGGTTTGGGGTTCAAATTCCTGTTTTACATCTTTTTTGTCCATTTTTGATTCTTTTATTTATGTTAATATTGCTTTTTTTGTAGTTTTTTTGCATTATTCAGAGTTTTTTTATTAGTTTTGTATATAATGCTATTTCTATGTATCCATACTGGTTTATAAATCTTCCATGTATTTTTTGGGTGGTGCCCCAAGAGGTAGGGCCACCTGTCAATTTCTGTCAAGAATCTACCCTCAACCTTATAAAGGCTGAGGAAATAAGCAGTCCATCACGGCTCATTGAATGCACTTGTGGTGTTGGTGAGTTTTTGAGATTTTAATTGTTGATTGTGGATTTACTGAATTTTGACCACTTGCTCTGTTTGTTTTTTTTAATGTCTCTTTGTGTTTGTCATGTTGGGACTTGTTTACTATGGAATAGGCAACTCCTTTTGGGCCTTTTTGTGCTCTTTGGAAAACGTTGTTGAAACATAACAGTTTGCCAGATTTCAGTATGTCATATGCTAGGTAAACACAACCTTGTATCCAAACTGACACATCTCTGAGCACCTGCTGTAACATCTGTAATGTTTAAGTTGCCAATTTCCTAAGCAGTAGGCAACATTAGGATCACTGCTCAAAAGTGGATAGAAATTACATTATAATCCAAAAGGTACAGATGATTTTTTTAACCATCATTCTGAAGCCATCACATACATTTCTCAAACACAATGAACTCTCTGAGTTAACTAAAGAATTAAAAAGTTTGAGCAAAGTTAGCATTGGTGGAAGAGACAAAATTGCATTAATTGGGTTAACACACATGGTTCACGTGGGTGAAATCTGTAGGCAGGCTCAAACTGTGAGAGATGCTGAATTCAAGGGTGTCACATTCTGCTTGCTGAAAAAGACAACTCTCTTTATGTACACCCACTGCTGTTTTTGTCTGTTTTATTAATTGCCTGTTTTTCATTACACTAACAAGAAAAAACTGAAACATTCTTGCTGACTTGCTATAGTTAAATGAAAGTGGGTTTGAAATTCCTTCAGACCCATTATTTGAATTTTATCACTTTTCTACTTTATACAATAAATAAAATGCATTCTTTAAGGAATGAATGCTAATTGTTCAAATACCTACCTGGTCCTCAAAAGATAAAGCTTGTCCCACATCTCTGGGAAAACCATCAATAACAATGCCATTGGCTTCAGGGATTTGCATTAGTTTCTGCTTTATCTCCGTGATTGTTGTCTCCTGAAGAAAAAAAAAGAAAATTTTTGTTTAAAATTAGCACTGTGCACAATTAACAGGCAAATCATCAGAATCAGCATGTATGTCTACAAAGAGCAAGTTGCAGCAGTCATTACTTTTAATTTAAACTTCAAATCAAAAATGTTTCACAAGTTCATCATGGTTGTTGCAGATGAGGCACAGTTGCCTATTTGCTTTTTTCACCAAATTCTACAGTCACTTTTGTTCATTATGTGCCTAAATGCTTATGTCTAGAATGGTATTATAAATTAGATGAATTTAATTCTGTTGGCCTTCTTAGTGGCTTCTGTACACCATCTGGATGTTGATATTGACGAGTCCACTACGACTGTTAGGTCATTCTCATTAGGTAGGGGTGTCAAAGAGCCACAGTGGCTGCCAGTTTTCAGTCTAGGCACTTTCTTCATTAATAATCAATTTTTAATGATAATGGAACATACCATGGTGTCTTGATTTTAAGTGCCTTGCATTTTAATTGTTTAATTTCTAACCAGCAGCCAAGCAATATTGAGATGTAAACCAAACCCACAGATAACCAGGCTTCCTTAGATCCAAGAACACTTACAAGCCACAGAATTAAATAAAATGTTTCATTAACATATAAGTACATAGAAGATTGGTTGGAGTGAAAAGGTGGCATCTCAGTTAGCTGGTAATCTGTCTACTTGCTTTGCATCTCTGTATTGTCTGGGTGCAGGAGGAGGAGGTTGGGAGCATGCACTCATACAGCGCATTGCTGCATCCACCACCTGGATTTGGACCCGAGTGCAGCAGTGCAATGGATGACACTTGAGCATCATAGCTAGAGTGCCAATCCTTCCACCGACCCCCAAGGTTTCCCTGTAAATTGGAGGACCTGCTTGTAGGATTGGATGCAGATTAACGTCATACCCAGGATGGAGCAATTGCAGGTTAAGGGCCCAATGGAGCAGAGTCACTTCTGGTGTTTACAGGATTTGAACCGGCAACCCTCCAATTGCTGGTCCAGATCCCTAGCCTCAGAGCCACAGGTTAAGGGAAAAAAAACAGTTAAGAAAGTCACTTATAAGTTAGGCAAAAGAAGACTGTTAAATTAACAGAAGTAACCGGTCACTTATCAAAAAAGTAGCAGGAACAAAATCCTGCAGCAGCTATGGTCCTCCATGGTCTCAGGATGACACCCCAGTCATAAGGGATACTTTCAAGTTACAGACCCCCACCCACATCGTGTATTCAAATCTAATATTTGTACTTTCTATGTGTAACACTTTACATTGACGTATATTACATTTTATCTGCCAGAAATCTGTGCAAGTCCCTCTGTAATGATTCAGATAATTCTAGATCATCTGCCCCTCCGTCTAGTTTTGTATCATCTGCAAACTTAACCAGATAGTGATTTATATTTCTATCCAGATCATTTATCTATACATATTAATAAAAGGCAAAGCCCTCACTGACTCACTGACTGACTGACTGACTGACTGACTGACTCACTCATCACTAATTCTCGAACTTCCCGTATAGGTGGAAGGCTGAAATTTGGCAGGCTCATTCCTTACAGCTTACTTACAAAAGTTAGGCAGGTTTCATTTCGAAATTCTACGCGTAATGGTCATAACTGGAACATATTTTTTGTCCATATACTGTAATGGAGGAGGCGGAGTCACGTATTGCGTCATCACGCCTCCTACGTAATCACGTGAACTAAAAACAAGGAAGAGATTTACAGCACGAGTCAAACGCGGGAACAAAGGTAAATGACGTTAATTTTTGACTGTCTTTTAATACTGTGTAAGCATACATATTAACACGTGCAATTAAACGTGTGCATTTACGGGGTGATTGCTCAGGCTTAAAAGCTCGCCTTTTACTAAAAAGGTAAATGCAAAACTATTTTCAATCATTCTATGATCTGCTTCTCACAACTGAAGACACCGTGTCTGATGGTAAATGACGTTAATTTTTGAGTGTCTTTTAATACTGTGTAAGCATACATATTAACACGTGCAATTAAACGTGTGCATTTACGGGGTGATTTCTCAGGCTTAAAAGCTCGCCTTTTATCAAACGCGGGAACAAAGGTAAATCACGTTCTTCACTGTCTTTTAATACTGTGTAACCATACATATTAACACATGTGCAATTAAACGTGTGCATTTACGGGGTGATTTCTCAGGCTTAAAAGCTCGCCTTTTACTAAAAAGGTAAATGCAAAACTATTTTCAATCATTCTATGATCTGCTTCTCACAACTGAAGGCACCGTGGCTGATGTTACGTCACTTGCTGTCCGACCATAAGCGTTACCTGGTAGGTAACCGGACACTCACTTCACTCCCTTACGGGAATCGAACCTCTGAGGTTTTCTTTTGTTCTTAATTAAAATTTAAAAGCAATACTTCACCGCTGCTAAGCCCCTCTAGCGCTGACGTCCCAGGTTCGATTACCGTAAGCAAGTGCAGTGAGTGTGTAATTACATTCACGGCATTCGTAGTCTGATTCACAATCTGATTGTATGGGTGGTTACCTACCAGGTAACGCTTATACTTGGCCACCAAGTCAGGTCGAAGTGATCACTTGAGTAAAGGCAGCTTCACAAAAAAACAGATCCTTAACAAACTGTTATTAGTATATTTTCCCTCAATTTAAAAACGTTTTATTTTCTTCTTAATAAAAATTTAAAAGCGGTACTTCGCCGGTGCAAAGCGCGTGGATTTGACCGACTGACACATACAGACATATTCATGAGTGCAGGTACTTCGGAAAGAAAGCACCGTGTAAACCTAAAGTTTAAATTAAGTTCATAGACCTACAAAACATTTACATTTACATTTACATCATTTAGCAGACGCTCTTATCCAGAGCGACTTACAACAGTGCTTAGTAGTCTACGACTGTTCTTCAGTCTTTAAGGCTAGGATTAAATCTACTGTCATTAAACAAGTTACCGCTGACCAAGTTGTATACAAAACCCTGCTAGAAGAAAATAGTAAGTTAGTACAAAATTTTTTTTTTTTTTTTTTTTGAAAAAAAGGGTAGAAAAAAAAGTATGGGGACTTTAGTCCAAGTGCTGTTGAAAGAAGTGTGTCTTCAGGCGACGTTTGAAGACAGTGAGGGTCTCCGCTGTTCGTACAGCAAGAGGAAGTTCGTTCCACCACTGAGGAGCCAACACTGCAAAGAGTCTTGATGCATGTCGTTCTCTTCTTTTAAGTAAGGGTGGTTCGAGACGTGCAGTGCTTGATGTTCTGAGACAGCGAGAAGTGACACGCTGCTTGACCAGTGCTGATATGTAAGGTGGTGCAGCTCCAGTTTTGGCCTTAAAGGCAAGTGTTAGGGTTTTGAACCTGATGCGGGCAGCCACAGGGAGCCAGTGCAGGTTCCGCAGCAGAGGTGTAGTGTGCAAGAATTTGGGAATATCAAAAACGAGTCTTGCAGCTGCATTCTGGATCAGTTGAAGTGGTCGTGTTGCCTTTAGTGAAAGTCCAGACAGCAGAGAGTTGCAGTAGTCCAGCTTAGAGATGACCAAGGTCTGGACAAGAAGCTGAGTAGCCTCTGTAGTGAGAAAGGGGCGGATTCTCCTAATGTTGTAAAGGAGATATCTGCAGGACCTGGAGAGGTTGCTGATGTGTGGAGAGAAAGACAATTCTTCGTCTAGAGTGACACCAAGACTTCTTGCCGTTTTTGAGGGGACGATAACCGAGTTGTCAAGAGAGATTGCAAGGTCAAGATTCGGAGATGAGTTGCCTCTGATATACAAGAGTTCAGTCTTGCTGGGATTCAACTTGAGGTGGTGGGAAGTCATCCAAGAGGAGATATCAGCAAGGCAGTTTGAGATGCGGGTTGAGACCTGCTGGTCATCGGGTGGAAAGGAGAGAATGAGTTGACTGTCATCCGCATAGCAGTGGTAAGAGAATCCATGTCCAGCTATTACCTTCCCAAGAGAACCTGTGTATAAGGAGAAGAGAAGGGGTCCTAGGACAGAGCCCTGAGGAACACCAGTGGTCAGTCTTCGTGGAGCTGACTGGGAGCCTTGCCAGGCAACCTGGAATGTCCGGTCAGCAAGGTAAGAAGCAAACCATTGCCAGACAATGCTTGAGATCCCAAGACTAGTGAGAGTTTCCAGAAGTATCTGATGGTTGACCGTGTCAAAGGCTGCAGATAGGTCCAGAAGTATGAGGACTGAGGACAGGTTGGTAGATCTGGCTGTGTGAAGGGTTTCAGAGACAGCAAGAAGTGCAGTCTCGGTAGAATGAGCTGCTGTGAATCCAGACTGGTGAGGGTCAAGAAGGGCGTTATTAGATAAAAACAAGTTAAGTTGGTTATAAACTGCTCGTTCCAGTACTTTAGAAAGAAAAGAGGTTGCCATTCATTTGAGGCAAGATTGCTTTTCTTCTGTACAACTATACGTTGCATTCTCAAGAGTGTGCTTGCACGGCTTCAGATATATATATATATATATATATATATATATATATATATATATATATATATATATATATATATGTATGTCTATATATAAATATGTAAGCTTATAAGTACTGCCTTACTTCTCTTTAAGAAAGGAAGATGTAATGATACTTGATTTGAACGATTCCATGTCTTCCTGGGTTTGCGTAGCTTATTGTCAATATCTTTACACCTGTTTTTAACACTTATTTACTGAAACGGGCTTTCACGAAAAAAGTTAGGGCTTTGCTACAGGATACACCCTCCACAAGTTAAGCAAGTAAAAATAAAATATTTATTTCTGTTTTATTTAAACCTTTTAAGTTCGTATGCATAGCCCCATTTGGCTGTTTAATTTTTTTTTTTCTTTCTTCAGTAATATTTAATCTCCTTAAAGAAAAAGAACATATCCATTTAACTTTTTTTGTATCTCTTTAGTAATATTTTAGTGTAAAAGGATAACCAGTATTTAAACCTTTTATGCTACTTTATACATTTATTTTACACAATGTTGAAAAATTAATAAGAAAGCTACATATTTTGGCAGCTGCTGCTTTCATTTTCAATGAAATGAAAAAAGCTCTCCAAGACAAAACGTCAATGAAGAAGAAACAGTTTGCACTATCTAAAAATCAGAAACCCTCATTTATAAAAGTTTGCTGCAGATGACTTAACTGAAAATAAATGAATAGTTCCTATGTGTATAATACATATTTATCTATTTTACTTATGCCTTTATTCCACCAACTTACAACATCTGAGGTACAATTTGTTACATTACTTTTGTTTTTTGCAGCACAGGCAGGTGAAGTGACTTCCTCAGGGTCACACAGTGGTGTCAGTACCAGGATTTGAACTGACAAGCTCCGGGTTTACTGAAATATTACTGAAGAAAGAAAAAAAACGAAAACGGGCAAATACGGCTATGCATACAGATGTCCATCTGTCCATTATCTAACCTGCTATATCCTAAATACAGGAGCCAATAAGTACATATGTATATATACAGTATATATATATATATATATATATACACAGTATATATATATATATATATATATATATATATATACAGTATATATATATATATATATATATATATATATATATATATATATATATATGTGAATGTATGTATGTATATAAGTATGTCTATATATATATATATATGTAGATATGTAAATTTGTATATGTATATATATGTTTATGTGGATGTGTATATGTGTATATACATATGTATATGTAGATATGTGTATATGTAGATATGTATATATATATGTATATGTATATATATGTTTATGTGTGTGTGTGTGTGTGTATATTATATATATAAAAGACAGCAACACTCATAACAATGACAACACAATTACATTGACAATCATGTTACGTTATTTTTAAAATGTTTCCTTTTTTTTTTTTCATAACCTCTTTAACACACTACTTCTCCGCTGCGAAGCGCAGGTATTTTGCTAGTACATATTATATATATGAAAAAGGGCTGTAAGCTCCAGCTGATCCCTGAGGGACACCACTTTTAAATGGCCTAATTCTGATAAGATTCCTTTTCATCATAACCCTTTACTTAATAGTATTTAAGCAGAGAAAACCCAAGCAAAATGACACCTTTTATTGGCTAACTAAAAAGATTACAATATGCAAGCTTTCGAGGCAACTCAGGCCCCTTCTTCAGGCAAGATATATTTGAAACATTTTATTTAATTCTGTGGCTTGTAAGTGTTCTTGTTCTGCCACACCAGTCATTTCTTTAATTTTTTTCTTTTCTTTTTTGAGATCACCATCCAATCCGAATGACTTGTGGACCACAGCAGATGAATTTCTCAGACCTTCACTTTTTTCTTTTCAGATATTTTATTGATTCAAGCATTGTATGAAAGACACAGGTGCAAATTGGATCTAAGGAAGCCAGGTTATCTGTGGGTTTGGTTTACATCTCAATATTGCTTGGCTGCTGGTTAGAAAATAAACAATTAAAATGCAAGGCACTTAAAATCAAGACACCATGGTATGTTCCATTATCATTAAAAATTGATTATTAATGAAGAAAGTGCCTAGACTGAAAACCTGCAGCCACTGTGGCTCTTTGACACCCCTATGAGAATGACCTAACAGTCATAGTGGACTCGTCAATATCAACATCCAGATGGTGTACAGAAGCCACTAAGAAGGCCAACAGAATTAAATTCATCTAATTTCTAATACCATTCTAGACATTCTAGGGCCTGAGTTGCCTCGAAAGCTTGCATATTGTAATCTTTTTAGTTAGCCAATAAAAGGTGTCATTTTGCTTGGCTTTTCTCTACATTCATAATGGGTAACACGGTACAACACCCTAGTACTACATAGTATTTAAGCTAAATTTGCACCTATCTACACTTTGATTTTCCAATTCCTTTACTTTGATGCCAAGCCTCTCTTGTGGGACCTTATCAAAATCCAGATGAATAATATCATATGCACCTCTCTGATCATATGCTTTTGACACTTCCTCATAGAATTCCAGCATGTTAATAAAGCACAATCTCGTCTGTCCGAAGCCATGACTGCTCACTAATACACCTGTTCCTACCAAGTGATCCTCAGTCTTTTCCTTAATAAATCCATACATTAATTTACATGTGCTGGAGTTTAAGCATGTCAATTTCATATGTAATATATGCATCTTAATTGTAACAAACATTTGAATGTTTAAATTGGAATTGTTTGGAAACATAAGATGGAAGACAGTACCGACTCAGTATTCCAGTGCAAAGACATTGAGGTGGCAGACTTAGTAAACATTGGGGAGGGCTGTCCCAAGCCATTACAGCTCAATTTGGTATGCTGCTCCTGAAAGAAACTGCAAGCTTCAAACACATATTTCTCCAAGAGAGTCTCATGGACCGACATTTACACAAGTAATTGAACTGCACATTCAACATTCAGAAAACGACACAGCGCTGTTTTACAACAAAACCCATTACATCTTCGTCCCACCAGTGACTACTCCTGTCTTGTATTCATAGGCTTCTACTGTGGCAGGAGGCTGGGGGCCAGACCCTGCCAGGACGCCTGGAAAGACCGGGAGGCAGCTTATATGTACCCCAGGCCACAAGGGGGCAACCTCCCTGGATAAAGAGGGGACCACGGGGACGGACCAAGGAGGCTCAAACCCATTGGGGCCCCATGGCCGCTGCCAGGGGGCGCCCCGAGCTTCATGGAGCCTGGGAGATCTGCACTTCTGCCACACCTGGGAAGGTGGAGGAAGGACCTTCCAGGGACGCCTGGAATGCTTCCAGGTGCTCATGCGGCACATCTGCCACGCCAGGAAGTGCCGCAGGAAGCTCATCAACAAGCACCTGGAGCACATCCGGGTGACAATAAAAGGGGCCGCCTTCCTACAGTCGGAGGGCTGGTGTCGGGAGGAAGGAGACAAGGCTTAGGAGAGTGGAAAGAAGGCAGCCCGAAGAGGAGCATTGGGAGGCTCAGCAAGGAGGGTAGTTGGTGCTGGAAGCACTGTGTGTGGTGCAGGACTGTTTATGAACTTGGAACTTGTAAATAGTTTAATAAATCGTGTATGGTGGATTTAAGAAGGTGTCTGTCTGTCTGTGGTCGGGCTGGCTTCCACACTACATACAGAGATGCAGTGATAACGGTGCTCAAAGCAACAACCATGATTTTGTGTTTTTTTAATTTGTCCTCCTTACTGTAAAGAAATGACAAATTCAAAGATGTCTTGCACTGAAAGCAAAGTGAGTTAGCAGAGCACACTGTCTATTAAGTTGTATCAGGATGGAACTGGTTTTATTAACTTTGTGAATGTGGGACACATTCAGGATAGATATCTGTACACACTCATATCTGATATGGATTGTTTATAAAATTAATTTGAACATTAAAACAAAAAAACCAACACCACCACTCCCTTCACTGGGTATGTTAGATCAACTGTCTTTGCAATCAGATCTATTTTAGATTCCTTTCATCCTCTCCTCTGTTGCCTTTAACACATTTTCTTTCTTTTTATGTATATTTTCATCACTGATTTGTGCATTTTTTTTTATCCATTATGACGCGCACAGTGCTAAAATAAAATTAAAACTGTGGCAATATCGTACTGCCATTAGCGCAATTCTTTTAACTCAGCTGCACCTGCTGAACGCAAATGTTGAAACTTGCACTTTGGATTGAGACATAGTGAAAATTCATTTTTAAACTCTCTCAGGTTACATTTCAAGACTGTAAATCTCCTGGCAAGCATCTAAAAATAATTATTATAGTTCAGAAGGAAAATATAACCACAGTCTCAATAACACAGAGTTCCTGGGGAGACATGAATGCCATGTTGTGACTCACACATATTACACAGTACACGACTGCATTTTATTTCTACAAATTCTGATTGACAGCACGTTGTTTATGTGTCAATAACATAATAAAGGCATCAGTAACTATCACTTGAAGCATCTTGGCCTTTAACACAACATTTTACACTGTGGCTTCCTAATTAAGATCAACTCAATAATGAACTGTTTCCTTGACATATTTATTTAGAAAGTAAGAGAAGTATCTGTTGCATTTTGATTCAGGCTCTGCTCATTATGTGATTGCTTATATGATGGTCTGATCAATTAGGAAGCCATTCAGCTTGGAGAAGCTGTTAATGAGGGTCTAAAATTTCCTCTTTGTTAATGAGAAGCAATGTTTGAGCGCTCTTATACCTGTGGTGCCAACTCTCCATTTGTAATTATTTTTGCAATTAGGCTCCATTTTCTGTTGCTGGTGGCATTGTGGATCATCTTTTTTCGCAGAAGTTCTCCAACAGAAATATATTCAAATCCATAGCGCTCAGCAATCTTCAGACTCTGGGTACCTTTTCCACTGCCAGGACCACCTGTTGTGTTAAAAAGGAAATAGGTTGTTGTAGAACATAAGGCAGTAACTTCACAAATGAACTACTGTATAAATGTTATTGTTCTTTTTTTTTTTTTTTTAATTATCATCTGGATGACCTGAAACAAAAACTCTCACCAGCCAATCAGAGGACTCACGTTTGTGGATGCTTCAGTATAGTGTCAGGCATATGCGATTAGGAGGCATCCCCAAGGTAAGCACTACCACCCTGGGCAGAGAGGGGGCGCTCTTGTTCACACACTCTCTCTTTCCATTAACAGTTAAGAGAAACTTTGAAAGGAATACAAGTGATGTCACATGATTACCCACCCCTTCTGGAAATCCTCTGTACAAAACTGACCAGGACCGGAAGGAGACAGTCAGTTGTTGAATACCAGTGACTGAGACAGAATGCTCAGAAGCACAGCTTGCTTTTCTTGTTTTAGCATTCTCACATGCTATTTATTTTGACCGATTTTCCCTCATTTTCTCTGGATTAAAATGGGGACAGGCAATGGTTCTCCAATACTCTTTTTGGCTTAAGGTCTGCTATTATCACAATACATTTAGTGTTTATGCCCTATTTTAAAGTTCCTTTGCTCCTTCTCTCTATTTTCCCTTACTGAGCAAGGAACACCCATAGACCTGCTTATCTATCTATCTATCTATCTATCTATCTATCTATCTATCTATTATGGTGGGAGGCTGGTGGAGGTACCCACCTGGGATGCCTGGAAGGACAAGGAGAGGGACTATGCCTTGTCCGGACCACGAGAGGGCAGCCACCCTGGTTTGTATGGTGGCCAAGGGAACAGACCATGGAAGCTCATCACTATAGCGGCCCGTGGTCACCGCCAGGGGGCACCCAGATGCCTGAGAAGTCCTGGACGTCAGCACTTCCGCCACACCCGGAGGTGCTGGTGGAAGGAAAACCAGGGACACCCGGAGTGCTTCCGGGTGCTCGTGCGGCACTTCCGCCACGCAGGGAAGCTCATCAGGAGGCACCTGGAACACATCCAGGTGGACTTAAAAGAGGCCGCTTCCCTCCATTTGTTAGCTGGAGTCGGGTGGAAGACGACGAAGCTCGGAGGAGAGGAGTGGAGGAGGTAAAGACAGGACAGAGAAGAGGCCTGGACTGAGGGTGCTTGGTGCAGGGGCACTGGGTTGTGTGCTTTGGGACTGTGTAAATAGTGTAAATATGGACAATAAACGTGTGTTGGTGTTTGAACCATTGGTGTCTGCCTGTCTGTGTCGAGGCTGGTCTCCACACTATCTATCTGTCGATCTATCAATTACCTAATCAGCCAATCGGTGGCATCAGCGCAATGCATAAAATCATGCAGATAAAGATCAGGAGCTTCAGCTAATGTTCACATCAAACACTAGAATGGGGGGAAAATGTGATCTCAGTAATTTCAACCATGGCATGATTGTTGGTGTCAGAAAGGTTGGTTTGAGAATTTCAATAACTGTTGATCTTTTGAGATGTTATGTACAACAGTCTCTAGAGTTTATTTGGAATGGTGCAAAAATATCCAGTGAGTGGCAGTTCTGGCACTGCCGATAAGAGAGGTCATAGGAGTGTGGCCAGACTGGTTTGAGCTGACAAAAAAGGCTACAGTAACCATTCTCTACCAAAAAGAAAAGCATCTCAGAAAGCATCAGCACATCCAACCTGAAGCTTCAGGAAATCTGCCAGGAACTGGGATCAACTACCCATATCCAGGTGTGCAAAGCTTATAGAGACACACACAAGAAGACTCAAAGTTGTAATTGCTGACAAAGGAGCTTCAACAAAGTACTGAATTAAGGATCTAAAAATTTATATGAATGAGAGTTCAGTTTTTTATTTTTAATAAATTTGCCAACCTTTCTGAAAACATGTTTTTACTTTGTCATTATGGGTAGCTCGATGCACAAAAATGGCAAATTTATCCATTCTAAATTAAATTAACAACACAATAATCCTGTGGACTATGATGTTTGTGGATGACATTCTGATCTGTAACAAGAGTAGGGAGCAGGCCAAGGAGATCCTGGAGAGGTGGAGATATGCTCTAGAGAGGACAGGAATGAAGGTCAGTAGGAACAAGACAGAATACATGTGTGTAAATGAGAGGGAGGTCAGTAGAATGGTGAGGATGCAGGGAGTAGAATTGGTGAAGGTGGATGAGTTTAAATACTTGGGATCAACCGTACAGAGTAATGGGGATTGTGGAAGAGAGGTGAAAAAAGAGAGTGCAGGCAGGGTGGAATGGGTGGAGAAGAGTGTCAGGAGTAATTTGTGATAGATGGGTATCAGCAAGAGTGAAAGGGAAGGTCTACAAGACGGTAGTGAGACCAGCTATGTTATATGGGTTGGAGATGGTGGCACTGACCAGAAAGCAGGAGACAGAGCTGGAGGTAGCAGAGTTAAAGATGCTAAGATTTGCATTGGGTGTGATGAGGATGGACAGGATTAGAAATGAGTACATTAGAGGGTCAGCTCAAGTTGGAAGGTTGGGAGACAAAGTCAGAGATGCGAGATTGCGTTGGTTTGGACATGTGCAGAGGAGAGATGCTGGGTACATTGAGAGAAGGATGCTAAGTATAGAGCTGCCAGGTAAGAGGAAAAGAGGAAGGCCTAAGAGAAGGTTTATGGATGTGGTGAGAGAGAACATGCAGGTGATGGGTGTAACAGAACAAGATGCAGAGGACAGAAAGATATGGAAGAAGATGATCCGCTGTGGCAACCCCTAATGGGAGCAGCCGAAAGAGGAAGAAAAAATAAAGTGTGCAGAAAGTGAAAGGATCTGAATACTTTATGAATTTTGTGTTATAAATAAACATTTCTCAAAACTCCATTAAAATGAAGTCTGTGTAGAATGTCTAACCAGCAGGATGTTCACTAAAATAAATCCAACCTGTTTTCACAGGATACTGACACAGAGAATGACAGCAGAGAAATCTAGATCAGTAGAAGGAACATTTTAAAGTTTGCATAAAACATCACCAGTAATCACCTCCGACTGGATCGCTAACTCTCCCTTTTCTTTATGATGTTGACTTTTAGAGCAGAATACACTTACTTTTTTTTCCAGAACCCCTTTCCTTGTCTGGTCTCAAAGGACATTCATTCACACTTTTAGCCTGGCACATTTATTGTTCTTCAAATGCGGTAAAGATATATTTGCTATTTTTACAATATGAGCATGAAGGTAAAAAAAAACCAAAAGTGCATGAAATTTAAGCTTTAAACTGAAATGTAATCAACCAGTGTTTACTTTCAAATGTAAATTATTCAGGAAATAAAGTACTGCACCTTGTTGCTAGTCTGCAGAACCTAAGACGGCAGGCACCAAATTAGAGTGCAGCCTCCTTCATTGGAAAGAGGGGAGTGTAAAAATAATCTGTCTTTTGCTTTCCTTGAATGAAGTGTAAATAATTGTGGAAAAATTATTATATGCACCATGTGAACAGATAATTAATGTAATTCAGTCCTGAGATTTAATTTATGAGGGTGAAATAGTTCAATCTCCTGAGCTCATAATAGAAAATAAAGCTCGCTGGAGACATACTCTCTTATATTTTCTGCAGAACGCTCTTAATCTTGGTGTGCGGTGCTAAGAGCAACCGTGTGTACTATGTAATGTTTTCTCTCCAGATGTTGAAAACTGTCATTGCATATGTTTCCTAAGAAAGATAACAGTTTTTGAACATCTGTCATTTTTCATATCTAAGGCTGGGTATTGAAAAACAAACTAATGCCAGTATCTCTCCTAAATCCAACATGTACTTGCCCCTTCATATATGAACTGAGTATCAGCATCCATTTGTTCATCCAAATTCATCTCTAAACCCATTGCATCCAGGCAGGGTAAAGAAGAGGATGGCACCTATCCCAGAAATATCAGCACAGAGTAGAAACTAAACCTGGTTAGAATCCAAATAAAACTATACCAGGAACAGATCATTAGATCTCTCACATTTAGTGAATTTGAGCCACATAACTGTACATTTTAAATGAATAATTTACTAGTTTCAAAATTTCTTAACTGTTTTCCTTCGCTTACTTAAAAATTATGTATTTTAAACCAGTCTATTCATTTATTACTGTAGGAACACTGCCATTAAAGTTTGAAAACTCTCGTAGGTCAGACTAAGTGAAAGCAAGCACCGAGATGCTTTGCTGAATGTTATGGTAAACTAGACAAAGATCTTAATACAAGGATCACAGCAGAAGCCAAGTCGTGCTTTGGTCTAAATTAAGCATTTCTCAGTAAGAAAGAATTGCTGGCAAAAACAAAAATAGCTTTTATGAAAATGGTGTATCAGTGTTACTCATGGGCTCACACATGAGCAACAGAGAGAAGATACTTGCAGAATGTTGTTGGAAAGACCATTCAAGACTGGATATGAAACAAATCATTAGAATGCAGGTTAAGACAGAACAGCTTGAATAAATGACCAAGAGGGATAGACATAGGTGGTACAGTCACATCATTAGAATGCTGTTGTGATGTGAAATTTTGCATACAACTTGATAAATATTTTGTATGTCTTTATTTGTAACTTAGGCAAAGCAATGTAATATTAGGGTTACATTAGTGAGAAGCATTCATGTTTACCCCCCTTTTAGGAATGGGTCTCTTTGAATTTTATCATAGGGTTGGAGGGGAAGTGCCTCAAACCAGTCTGGCAAGTGTTTCTCTGCTAAAGTCTCTCTCTCAGCACCCTGCAGGAAAGCCAGGATGCCTAACTGCCAAGCTTTACCTTAACATATGGTTTTGGGGGCAGGTGTGAAGGTGTTCTATCCCCCCATTGGTCTGAAGTATGGCTATTTGGAATTGGCTTGTATCAGAAGCCTTTAAGTATCATGAAGTCCTATTGGCTGTAGGGGTTGGACAGAAAACCTATAAATTTGCTCACTCCCTCTCTCTCTCTCTCTCTCTCTTACCAAACTGATGAAAGACCATCTCACACCATGAACTGAAAAGGACAACACAATGAAGAGCACAGCTCGGCAGCCATATTGAGACAGGCATGCGGCCTGTTCTGAAGAAAGCTGACCACCAATGATGCCTTAACTAGAGACATTTTAAGTAACTAACAAGTCCGTGTGCAACCTGAAACAACACATTACTATTTATCAGGTTGTATGGTTGCCAATATTCAAATGTACTTTGCATATTGTTATTATTTATGAATACAAGGGGCTTTGCCCCCTGCTCTCTTTGTTCGCCAACCCCTGTGTTTGGTTAATCGGATATACAATTTAATTTTTTTTTTTCTTTGGAATTGTTTCAATTTCATTATTTGCACTTTTACTTTAAAGCTTCATTAAAAACAATATTTTTTGGAGACACATTGTGACAACGCAACGTATAACTGCCCGTGAGTGAATATTGTTTCTGTTTCTCTAATAAATTATTCGACTTTTTATAATGTTTGTCCCTGTGATTTATTGATTGTCATAGCAAAAGCTATTCTCACGGTAAACTGTAAACATTTTAATATGAATGGTACATCACAATCTCCTTTGGTGTGTAATTTTATTCGCGGAATATATACATTACCTTTCTTTTTGCCTGTTAAAATTGCATTGCTTCTCCGTGATCATCAATATACACCTGACCAAATTGTGTATTCTTTGAAATTTAACTTGTCGTTGCCTTTTGTTTGCGGTAATGCGATCGTTTCTATCTTTTCTTTGATACTGTAGCGACTGACATGGTAAAGTGTCACAAAAGTTTTACTTGAACAATCGCCGACTTCCTAACCCCAAACACAACTTTATGGAACCCTCTCCAACGCCCCCCCTTACCGCACCAATTAATACCCTACTATCAGTCTTCCGTGATGTACTCCGCCCTCCCTCAATCAGACCTAACAGTCACTTAAAACCAAAAAGCCCTCAACCTGGCTGGGATGCTACAATACTTTCGAATTTTACTGCTTTCATATTCTGTACCTTTCTCTGCATGTGTATCATGCCATTGCTTGTTTGAGCCTTTCGAATTCCACTGCTTTCATAATCTCTTATCTGCCTATTTTTCTCTCCAACACCTTTGAGTCTCTATTCTCCGTATTGTCCTTATACACTTTATATGTGCTGAGAGCTCATGATCTATGTATACTACGTGCTTTTACACCACTGAGTTTTTTTTGATGGGTGTGCTCTTATATAATATCTTTTGTAAGTAGTGCGTGTCTTGCAAGAATCTCATGTTCCACGTCCCCGCGAGACAGCCCTGGGACAATCTCTTGGCACCAAGTCTCATGTTTATGGTCCCCACGAGACGCACCGTGGCAAGTCTCTTTTGTCTAGTGCGTCTTTTAAATGTCTTCCGAAAACATCCGAAAAGATCATGTATTGTAGCCTTGCTTTTGCTTTCCAGGATTTTTTTTTTATAATATAGAGAGATTATCAATAATACATTGTTTAAATTGTAACTTAACTCCTGCTTGTCTTTTACTACACCATTGCCTGAGGTTATAAATGTAGAAGGGAAGGTGGGGAGAAGTTATATGGTACAATACCTTATAAACAGTGGTAAGTCTGTGAGATTTGAGGCATTCTGACAAAGGCTACATATTAATAATACAAAAGGGGAGAGTAAAATATTGCTCTACCAAGACAAAACAAATACCAACACAAAGACTTCAAAAGCAAGGCCTGAAGGTGAGCAGTGAAGACAGAAGGTCAAAACAGTCCAGAAGGATGAACTGGGATGATTTTGTGGAGCTTCTGTTTTGAGAAAAACGGATATAGCAAAAGTGAACAGATACAATATTGAAGGAGAGGATCGAGTGGCAATGGTTTAGCATGTTCTCTACGCCAACAGTTGGAAAAGAACTGGATTAAGTAAAGTGAAGCGAAGAAAAATATATACATTTATAAAAATGCAATAATTAATCCACACATATGCCTATGAGGAATGGAATACTTTCATTTATTCATATGCATGTGGAACTGGTTTACAAGAACTCGAGAATTGACATTTTTATATATTTTGCTGGCTCTTAGCCACGCTGAACTTAGTAAGTTGGTTAAAAAATTAATAGATGAAATTAGACTTCAATAATGTATCTTAAGAACATTTAAAACATTTTTGATTAATATTGAAATCATATCCTGTATTACAGGATATATATACACACACACCAGTAATGGCAGACTGCACAATAGCATGCAGTGAATATACTTGACTTGAGGATTCCTAGTTTTCAGACTCTTTTCTCTGTACATTTAACATTCATTTGCTCAGAGGTTGATGCACTTGCTGCTTCCTGAGCAGCTCTTCTTTTCTCTACTCTAGCGTCCCGCTGCTTCTCTTCTTTTGGCAGCATCTTTTCACCTTAAAACTGATTAAGTCAGTGTTTGTGTTGCAATTGCTTAGTACGTTTTTCTTTAATTTTTCACTTAAGCGGGCACTTAAGTCTTCAATCTGCCTCAAAAATGATTTAAGATATAAAGAGGTAGGGGAAGTGATGGTAAAATTGGTAGGGATGAGAACGGCGCCCATATGCATGCGTCGCACGTCTGCCCTGCTGGCCGCTGCTGAAAGCTGATTCTACAATAAAATAAAATAAAAATAAAAAGAGGAATAAGGATCTGTGCTGGTATCCAATCCCCGTCACTGCCAAAAGAGATCCTACTCTGCTGTGCCCTTAACCAAGACCCTTAACCTGTAATTGCTCCAGGGGCACTGTACAATAGCTGACCCTGTGCTCTGACCCCAAGAGGTATAAGAAAACTAACGAATTCCTAATACAAGAAATTGTATAAGGCAAAATAAAGAACAAAAAAAACAAACAAAAAAAAACCTTGGAGGTCAATCATCACCACGAAAGTGGATAGTAGACATCACATAGTATATGTGTACCAAATTTCAAGTCAATAAGTGAAATGGTTTGTGAGCTACAGCTGATTTAAAATCATGGACAGACAAACAGACAGCCATGGTAGCGTATTATAAACGAAGATATATTTTTTTACCTAAAATTTGTAAAAATCATGACTGTACACATTCTACATTTGAAAAATACTTTAAAGATATATAAATATAACTAACATCCATCCATAAATTATCTGTACCCCATTTACAACAATGTGAGCTAGAGCCATGATTTGCACAGCAGGAATTAACCCTGGACATGGTGTTAGTCCATCACTGACTACACTCAGCACAAAATCCTCACTCGCTCGGGGCCATTTTATAATTGCCAGCTAACATAATAAAATAATCTGCTGGATGAAGACAGTAATCAGCCTGACACAAGAATGACCCACTTAACAATCATTTGGGTAAACAGCCACACTTTTCTTAAGTCATCTGCCACCACTTACACCTACAACTTCTTTATTCTCCCTCAACTTTCATCAGAGTTCTCCATATCGACAAAATAACTCAGCATCCTTATGATAAGACTTAATACCTCAGAAAATGCTATTTTTTCTGTTATCTGTTCAGCTTGTCCTACCACTAAGTGAGCCTGCACATCTACATTATTATTCTTGTCTTCAGCTCTTTTTAATTTTTCACCATCACTGGTCTCTTCTCACTCTAATATGCCAAACAATTTAACCAATAACTGGTATATGCTCTTCAATTCAACACCAGAGAAGCTGTCCGAGTCTTTTGTTATGATCTCATATGACAAATATAGGCATTTGTGAGAATTCAGCTTGACATTGTATCAGTTAGTATGCAACTAAACATGTTGAATGGGTTGTTGTAACTAAAGGCTTCTATGAATCTATAAGACCATAATGTCCAACTTGTGCTTGTTTGCCTACAGTCTTATAATGTAGGTGTGTGTAGACACTGCAAATAAATTTCCTTCCAAAATTTGCCTCTTAAAGGCACCAAATATACTATAGAAATTTGTCAGGTATTCAAAACTGGAAGAAAAGGATTACCTCTTTAGTTATTATAAACACATAGAGTACATATACACATTTTACAGTAGATTTTTTTTACCCAGCTATCTGTTTTCCAAAATAGTAAATTATCCAATCTCATAATGTAAGTAAAAGTAGCACCTTTGGGACCTTTGTGGCTTCACTCAGCATTGTTTTGTACACATTATATGAATTGCTGATGACAAGCTCTGCCGTACTGAATGGATGATTCCTTTCGAAACTTTTCTTATATAGGTGTATTAATAAATCCAGTAAGCATATTACTGACACATTAGACTCATTATTCCAGTGCATAGGAGGGCAAAGAATCTTAAGGTTTGGCTTGTTTATATTCATTTCTTTACTGTGTTAAGGTTTACAAGTTAGACTTTAATAGTAACATATAGTCTCCTATAGGAGAGTGCACAGATTGTTTTTTAAATTATTTAAACCATGTACACACCAACAGATACGGCTAATAACCATAAAACAGTGATGTTTGCTTACTGTTACGTGAATCCTGTTTATATACTGTATGTTTGTCAAACAAACTGATAAGGAGTCAATACATTTCACATACGTCTCAACAACACTCGATTTACTTACCAATAACAAAAATTAACTTGGGCCGTGGTCTGTTTGGGTCAAACACATCATATTCCTCAATCAGCTCAGCAGTTTCAGAAAGATCTGAATCACTCTCAATTGAGAACTGATGGATAGGTGGTAATCGATCATAGCGGCGATAAGGAAAGTTGGAGCTATCAGGCAACACTGAAAGATAAACAAGTAGAAATATAATTTAGTAAGAAGCAACATATTACTTAATAATCTTGTCTCCCTTCTGATATATCCATCTTTAGTTGTATTGTCTCTTTTGCTGGATGTTTGGTGGTCTACACCAGAAATTCCCGTTTCTCACACCATTAATTGTGTGTTTACCATTTGTGATTTTGTAATAATATTTATAAATGTGGTGTATTGCTAACAGCAACAATGCTAAGACAAGCAATTTATTTTGCCAGGTGGAAATAACAATCTTCTACTGTTTGTTAGTGAAATGTATTAATTTGGACAATGTTTCTCTTATCCAATACAATTTGAAGGAAGGGGGACCAAATAGTGATGCTTTTGTTACCCACTGGTATATTTATTCTTAACTCATGGACCTTTGGTATTCTTCTTCTGTCTCTTCAGCTGAGTCTGTCCATATTACCTCCTGTACTCTCAAACTTTTATTAGGAAATGGGCTCCTTTTATTGATGCATCGGTGGCCAGATGACAGGTTTGGTGTCAGTATTCTTCTGTTTTTCACTATGGACTGAAGAAACAGACATGTCATCCTTCCAGCACAAGGCCTGGCCCTTGCTACATTCCTTTTAAATGCTTCCAAGGAAAGGCAATCTCAGTCTAGTGATCATACTTTTCAATCATGTCCATTATGCACACAATAATTTTAATCTTTATATTAAAAAGGCAATAATAAATTACAATGATTTTAGGTTATTAGGATTTTTTGCTGCACAGTACCCCAACAGTGCTTCAATAACCCATTCTTGAGTTATATTAACAACTCAGTCAAATTTCTGTTTTATGCAATACATGGTCAATCGAACATGCTGCAGAACATGTTGGGTATGTGGTATTGAGATGATACTGACAATGGCTGCTACAGAAAAGCACTTGCAGGATATGAAAAGTCCAGAGGGATAGATAAAAAAAAAAAAAAAAACACACACACACAGGAGAGACTGGTAGATGGTGCATCATGTCATTATAATGCAGATGTCAAAGCTATGTGATGTTTACAGATGTTGTACATTGTGAACCCGGTAATGGCCGTGGACTCTAGGCTGATAATTCACAGAGGTAAAACGCAATTCAGATCATCCATTATCAATTATCCATTGATCATTTGCTACTGGAAAATGCATCTGAGCTGGTGTTGGACTTGATCAGTCTGGGCAGCTGTAGATAGGTATTGAGTGGGTTATCATCAACAAAGAGCCCCTCTTCTCTCTTGGGACTGATGGCCACTGTATTTACACATGAAACTGATGCAAACAGGTGCACAGTTGAGGAAATATTCTGTAAAAGTGTACACCCGAACAGCAAGTGTAATTATACAGGACACCATTTCCATTAATAACCCCCCAACTATGTTAGAGGGAGCTTAAACCTTTCCTGGCTGACCGTGTTCCTAGACCTACTCCCAACAGAGAAGGTGCTTTGCCATCATTTGTAATCTGCTCCATATTCTTCCACTGATCCTTCTATCTCCAGCCACTGTCTTGTTAATAACATCTGCCTCTTTGAACCTCATTATAGACTAATAACATGAACATTGTGTGTAAATTTTACAATACATTCTTATTTACAACCCGAGCCACCAAATGTTTCGCTTTTGCTAGCCAATTTTCCTTCTGCACACACCATGATTCATATGATGCCCTGTGTGATGTGTTCACAGCAGACTGCTTTGAGATGGACTTGGAAGAACTGTACACCCACAGCCTTGTGGAACTGCCAATCCCCACAGTGAACAAATAAATCACATTTCAGAAGACATGATATAATCAGATAGGGAGAGCAAAGAATCCAAGAATATTGATCTGCTGGATTAGCATAGGCCTCTACTCCTACATCCTTAAAAACAACAAAGCAACAAAAAATGAAAACTCTTTTGATCTGGGCACATTTTCTTTCTCATGTAACAAAGTATACATGAGCAATTCAGGAATTTAAGGCAAGAGCTAAACAGAAGCAAACATTAGCAACACTCTTGTTTTGGTAACACTTTCTTAGCAGCTAACACATTTCAATTAAGTAATGATGACAAAAGATTCAGCACAGATTAAACGATTAAGCCTTTCCCTTCTGCCTCCTTGAAAATTGATTGCAAAAAAGATCAAAAAGACTGTCTGAGTTTAATTAACTTTGCAAAGTTTGGTGATAAAAAAAAATCCTCATCTTATTTCGCCTCCACAAGCATCTCCATAGCTAAAGAGCACTTAGGATCATCGCACACTTCACTGTGGGTGACTCGTCACAGTCAGAGTCACATAAATGCTGCTGTATATACAGGATAAGGAAGCAAAAACAAGGCTGTTCCAGATGTTCTGATCATTGAATTCATTTCCTTTCGAGGCACTGCGCAGATGCCCAACTGCCTACGAGTCCTGCAGCGTCAAATCCTCTAGGACAAAGCCTGGAAACAATGAGGAATGACTTAAGAACATTTATGTTAGGTAGAATGCCCAGTAGGAGCTGGGTGGTCTTTTGGCCTTGGAACCCCCATAGATTTTTGTTTCTGTTTTGTTTTGTTTGCTTATCTTTTTGGCCTCTCAGCTATCATCAGACTTATCTTTAGAGACTTAGAATATAATATTATTTATAAGGACTCCACTTTTTGGTGATTCGTTGTGTGGTAGGTGCAGCAATGCACTGTATCAGTGCAAGCTACCAACATCTCTCTCGCTCTCACTTTTCAACTAATAATATACCTATGTTATGTAAGCTTGCATTGATTTATTTTTATTACTTATTCATTTTAACTAATTTAACTTGTTTTTGTTTTTTGGTCCTTTCTTTTTGATTTTCTTTGACATCTTGTTAAACACTTTGAGCTACATTCATGCATATGAAAATGCGCTGTTAGTTTGTTTTTCATGAAAAATACACAGAATGTCTAGTCAGGTTTTGAGGTCTACCCTCTGTTGCAAAATTGATAATGAATAACATTTTTTAGAAAAACAAAGAAAACACTGTCTGTGCCGTGTATGATCATTATTTTAAAGATATCATCTGTCTTACCATTTCTGAAAAATGATCTCCTGGATTGGCCTCCATTGAGTGGGGGAAGGGTTTTTTTTCTCCTGTCCAACAAACGTGTCCCACCTCACTTTGTCTGTCCCCCCAAGTTCTCGGACCTTTTTCAAGCAGCCTTCCATGTACTCAACTGGATCATCTGGTCTGTAGTACATCAATCCAGTCAGCAGACTCTACAGGGGGAATAACAGATTGGAGAATCATAATTATTTAAACATTTGGGACAAAGTCAGTCTGGGTTTGTCAATGTTGGTTGGGACATGTTGATTATTATTTAACAATGCTGATACAGAATCAGAAGTTAGAATCCCAGATTGCAGACTGTTTATGTGAAGTCTATGTGTTTTTTTTTTCATACCAAAGACATACAGTGTAAGTCAAAAGTTTGGACACACCCAGCAATTTTCATGTTTTTAATAGAAAGTGATTACTTTTTTTATCAAGACGCCAACAAATTGATTTAAAAATATAGCCACTGCTAATGGCTATTACTGCTTGAAATGACACATTTAGAATTTATTATTCACATATGAGTGCACATTCCCATTTTTGGCAGCCATTCCTTCACTAACCTAACGGTAAACTTCCTTAGCTTATCCTAATTAGTTATGTCTAAATGCTAATTTGTTATTAGACAAACCTTTGTCGCTGCATTAGCACTGCTGGATCCTGTTACTCTGTTCACTTGGTTTGCAAGGTACTGGCATTCCTAAAGTTCAGGTCTGGGTTCAAAAGTGGCCAAAATGAAACAACTTTCTCAATAAACATGTCAGTGTATTGTTTCTGCATTTTTTTTGACAGAATCAAGGTAGTTCCATGTGACAGATTGCCAAGAAACTACAAGCTTCATACAAAAGTGCATGTTACTGTCTTGAAAGAAGTGGGCAAACTTTGTCAAAACAGAATAGAAAAAGAAGGGGCAACTGCATGAGAAGATAAGTACATAAGAGTCTGTAGTTGGAGAAACAAATGCCTCTCAGGTCCTCAGTTGGCTTCTTCCTTAAATAAACGTCAAATACCAATGTTGTATACAACAGAGAAAAGCCGACTCCAGGGTGCAGACCATAATACACTTTTCCAGTCTGGTCCAATGTTTGTGTTCTTTTGCCCGTTTTAATCTTTTCATTTATTTGCCAGTTTTACATAGAGCCTTTTCTTTGAAACTTAGACACTTAGGCCAGCGTCCCGGAGTTGCCATTTCACTGCTGCAGATGACATTGGTATTTGGCATGTAAAGTATTTAAGGAAGAAGCCAACTGAGGCATTATAAATTAAAAATTAGGCATTTCAAGCAATAAACGTCATTATAAACAGAAGTATTATTCTGGCTGTATTTTTAAATCAATTTAATGTTATTTTAATAAAAACAGGTATAAATTTATAATAAAAACAAATCAATTTCTGGTTGTGTCCAGACTTTTCAGGGGTACTATACAAGACTGGTTCATCTGTGGCTCTAAACTGGCCAAATGTGGACTAGCATTCTGCTCAGGTTTTCTCCTTTCTCCAGGACATACTGTGGTCAAAATGACTATGCACTGAATTGAGCAAGTTCCAAGATGAACTGGAGGAATTTTTAAAATGGGATTTTTGGAAGTGTAAAAAATACATAATGAAGCTATAGATTATTCTCTCTACATATAAACCAAAATCTCTGCAACTTTGCTCTTTATGCACAGCTTTGTTTTTTCAAAACACAGACATGTTTAAGGAGTTCTAGTATTCCTTAAATATGTTGTAGTGAGAAGTCAAGCAAAATGACACCTTTTATTGGCTAACTAAAAAGATTACAATATACAAGCTTTCAAGGCAACTCAGGCCCCTTCTTCAGGCAAGATGTAATCTAACACGGTACAACACCCTAGTACTACTTAAATTTGTTGGTTATTTATTTCTATTCACTGATATGTAGTTCGAGATGACTGTTAATCTGTACAATTGCTTAATTTCCGTGTATTTGGTGGCTAAAATCTAACTGCCCCTTTCTCCCTACTCACAAAAAGAAAATATGAATTTAAAGTTATTTTCCCTGGTTCTCTTTTAGCCAAAAAAGTACATTCTGATTGAACTGGCAGCATATTATTAAACAATCTAGCACGTTCCTGATCAGTTACATAGATTTTGCCTTATAGGTTGTTATTACTTTTAGTAAATAATCATTATATTGTCACACATGTGTGTTTAGGAGACAGCTAAAGGGCTTAAATACTTGTGATTCCATGCCAGACCAGGGGGTGGCGAAGTGCACTAATTTTCCCTCTCGATCTTTTGCAGACCATTCTAGGGAAATCCCACCCGGCTCTGGGGCAGCCACTGACGTCACTTCTGGTTCCGGTATTGATGACATCACTTCCGCTACTGGGCTTTAAAGCTGCCATCTTGCTTCATGGAAGTCAGTTCTGTTTTGGACTCTGTTGAATGAGCATGTCTCTATTATTTAATCAATTTTGCAGCCGAGAACAATTATATGGGTGGCTGCCCCAAACCTTCTCGATGTCTTGTGGTTGTTTTACTGACAATATATAATACGCTACTGTGGCTGTTCGTTTGTCTGTCCAGGGTTTTAAATCACCTGTAGCTCGCAAATCGTTTGAACAATTGACCTGAAATTTGGAACACATATACTACGTAAAGTCTACTATTCACTTTCGGGGTAATGATTGACCTCCAAGGTTATTCCGCTTTTTATTTTTATTTATTTTATTGTAGAATCAACTCTCGGTAGCAGCCAGCAGGGCGGCTGTGCGGTGCATGTGTACAGGTGCCATTCTCATCCCTTCGCCGACACTTCCCCTACCTCTTTTTTATCTTAAATCGTTCTTGACGCAGGTTGAAGACTTAAGTGCCAGCTTAAGTGAAAAATTAAAGTAAACATACTAATTGCAACACAAACACTGCCTTAATCAGTTTAAACGCAAAGAGATGCCGACGAAAGAAGAGAAGAAGTGGGCCGCTAGGATGGAGAAAAGAACAGCTGCTCAGAAAGCAGCAAGCGCATCAACCTCTGAGCAAATGAATGCTAAATGTACAGAGAAAGAGAATGAAAACTAGGAATGCTCAAGTCAAGTGTATTCGCTGCACATTATCATGCAGTGCGCCATTACTGGTATTACATAATTTGTTCCTTAGACAGGCCTTAAGCATTTTCCAGAGTATTTCCGAAGATATCTCTAAAGATATTGACGTTTAAGAAAATACCAATGTTTGTACAAATGATATGTTATATTAGTGGAACACAGTGACTTGATCTCCAGCCTATGAAGAGATTTAACACAATAATCTTGTGATACGCTGCCCGGACACAGATAGATGGACACCATATTCAAGTCCACCACACGTTTATTGTTCATAATAAATAGTCCAATAAAGTGCACAACCCAGTGCTTCTCACACCAATCTCCCCCAAAGTCCAGGCTCTCACACTCTCTCTGCCTGCTCGTCAGGCCGCCTCCTCTCTCCTGCCTCCAAAACCTTGTCCACTCCTCACCCAACTCCAGTCCTTCTCTGCAGGGAGGCGGCCCCTTTTATAAGTGCCCGGATGGGCTCCAGGTGATCCCCGACACTCCCTAGACACTCCCCTGTGTGGCGGAAGTGCCGGCTGTGTTCCCAGAAGCCCTCCGGGTGTTCCCAATCTTCTTCCCCCCAATACTTCCTGGTGTGGCGGAAGTATTGGGGTTCCGGGTCCTTCAGGCATGGGGGCGCCCCCTGGCGGAGACCATGGGCCCCTACAGGGTTGGGCTTCCAAGCCCTGCACCCGTGGCCCTCAAAGGAACCAGGGCGGCCGCCCCCTCGTGGTCCGGAGGAGGAATGAGCCCTCCTCCTGTCCTCCTGGGCGTCCCGGCTGGGCACCACCCCCACCCGCGTGCCACAATCTTAACCATGAATTCATTATCATCCATATTTGGTGAATATGCAGCATATAAGGCAGAATTAAATTTGGTTCAGATAGTTTCCTGCAGTGTCCCCTTGAGGGGCTGATATCTGGAATGCTTGGCAAATTAACTTATTCACTCCTCTGGGGTCTCATTTATAAAAATGTGTGTGATTATGAGCATGAAAATACGTGTACACCAAGAAACAGTAAATGTGCGTTTGTGAACGCACCTCAAACCCCACCCAGTTCCACCCTGAAACAACCATGTATGAACCATGCCAATCAACCTCAGAAATATGCATTCACAATGCTGCAGACCACCACTAGCTGGTGATGCAGTCACATGACGCATCCAGTAGTGCGAAGTAGGCAGAAGTTTATGTCTCTAAATTAGACACACGCAAAGAACTTTTACATGGTGGCCTAAGTAACAAGAGCAAATACTGTATGTTAAATGGCAACATGTTAACTGCTGCTTATAAATGCCATGAGCTCCAGCCACACCATGTTTGAAATAAAAATAGGTTCAATCTGTGGCGATGAGGTGGATCACTAATCATCAGCAAAGTGTGTGTGTATTGGGAGGAGGAAAAAAAAAAACACATCTATGGTCTCTGATTTCACTTTGTGAATGGCATCTGTAATTGGAGATGCCTTTTATGCAGAATTATGCCATAGCAGTCCTGATAATTGTCAGTCCTATCTTGGCATCACAGATGACTTGCATGTTAATAGAATGTAAGTGCTTACAGTTAACAAAAGCAGCTTCATTCTTGCTAGGTGACCTCATTGCAATATGAGTGCATTAAACTGCTCCAATTACGTTAGGAAAACAGATAGTGCTGCAAATTGCCTTTTTATGTTGGTAACAACATGTTATGTTATATGTATAAGCACCCACACCACATGAAATCTGGATGTAGCACTTCTTCAGGTGGTTAAAGACAACCAGCAGAGGAGACATGACAAAGTAAAGTTTAGCTGGGATATTCCTGACCTTTCAGACGATTCTCTGAGAAGTGACAACAGGTAGTCTAAACTGACATTAAAAAAAATAATTAAAATAAAATTAAAGAAATAAATAAATATGGAGCATTGGTGCTCTTGAAAGGGAACTAAAATTCAGTCTGTGTATCATATTCATCACATTAGAGTGTTCATATGTTTGTCACGTCAATGTACATTATAATAACAGCTCGGTGATATTGTTTATTCGGTTTGCAAGTTGCCATTTACCTGATTTGGCTACATCTCCTTACTTGATCAAGAGTGTCATCCTTTCCCAGTTTCTTTGAAATGTTGCAGACACATGGGTCAGAGTTGCCATAAATAGTAAATATACACGTGCTACCTGTCAAGATTTCTTTAATAAATCCACATTTTTGCATGTGAAGTTGCATATGTACATTTCTAGCCTCTTTTTATACATACGCAAGCTTTATAAATGAGGCCCCAGATTTTTTTATCTTAGGTAGACAGGAAAATTTAACCAATTTAAAGTTTTTTCAGTGGAGAGTGATTCATATTATGTAAGTGGGTATCCGATAATAATGCTACATTTGCCCTCAAAGAATTAAAACTTGAGAGAATTTTTCCCTCTTATGTTCATGATTAAGACATCCATCCATCCATTTTCCAACCCGCTGAATCCGAACACAGGGTCACGGGAGTCTGCTGGAGCTAATCCCAGCCAACACAGGGTACAAGGCAGGAACCAATCCCGGGCAGGGTGCCAACCCACCGCAGGACACACACAAACACCAAGCACACACTAGGGGCAATTTAGAATCACCAATCCACCTAACCTGCATATCTTTGGACTGTGGGAGGAAACCGGAGCGCCCGGAGGAAACCCACGCAGACACGGGGAGAACATGCAAACTCCACGCAGGGAGGCCCCGGGAAGTGAACCCGGGTCTCCTTACTGCTTGGCAGCAGCGCTACCCACTGTGCCACCATGCCGCCCATGATTAAGACATTTGTTGTTAAATTAATGATTAGTATTTTTTTGTATTTAAGACTTTTTTAAGATAAAAATGGAAAGATTAGATTTTTTTTTACTTTAATCACGAATTACACATTTAGCCACCAATAAAGCAACCAAAAAAAAGTCTCAGAGTCACAAATGGGCTTAAAATTAAGAAAAAAAAGAAAATACCTCTTTAAAGCACTCTATGAGTAGAAAAATCCAGAAAGTGCTCTCTTGCATAATAGTACAAGATATGAATTTACATAAGGATGACATCTTGTGTCAAACCTTCAAAGAGTGTGTTTTTACACACAAAACCAGGATAAGGTTAAGGCAGAAACACAAATTCTTAAAAGCCTCTGTTTACATTCACAAGTATGGCAAAATTCTACGGCCTCATTAAACTGTGCAAAAAAAAAGTTAAACTTCATCATCCGTTGTCTTGAATCTAAAAACAAGTATGAAGCCCTTGATAATTTATTGTGTTTTATAATACTGTACGTTTAATCGTTCATGTGCTCAAAAGTAAAAAATATCCATCACTTTTTTATGTCCTCAACCTGAGTCACCGATGATTTGGGGCTGAATACTGGCCACTACATCACCCGATTACACGGTTTCATCAAACTGTATCTATAGCAAACCGCTGCATTAAAAATTTAACTGGCACTTTATTTATAGGCTTCTGTTACCAAATCACAAAGATAAACTATTTTCTGCTTGGCTGTATGGTTGTTTACTACAAAGGTGCAGCAAACCAGTATGAGTGCTTCTTGCTTTATACCCAGTGCTGCTGCATTTGCCTCAGAAAATCTATGCTGTGGATGTTCTACCTGTGACTCCTGAAAACATGTACCAAGCTAACATGTGCTCACAGACATGTGCAGACTAAGACATGCTTAATTGTAACCTGGTTCATAATTTACATGACCAAAAAAACCTGGTTACTCGTTGAGAAATCTACATGTGTTAACCTGGCTTCAGAGAGACCAATAACTCAGCTTCTCTAATCAGAATAATGCTTTACTTGGCATTTTAGAAACCAGGTTTCTGTGACTAACTGGGTTATTAAAGCACATATGAATGCACTTGATGACAGATTAATGTAATATACTTTCCTGCAGTATCCGACTTTCAAGAAGTTCTGTTATCTTTTGGGTAATTTTTTACTTTATGGCACAACTTTTGGTTTATTCCCAATAAATGTGTGTGAAGGTCAGGATTCGAATAAAGAATATTAAATCTTACTATGTCACATTAGAATACTATTGGTCTTTGGAAGTGGCCAGGGATAAAGTGGATCATAAGAGAGCACCCTTTCCAATGTTCCTCACCTTCCATCAACGTCTGTTCCTGAAGCAATACTGGCTAGTTTTGATGGAAGATACAGATAATATTTATAAGCTTTATCAACAGATTTCAAGGTATTCATCCCTAGATGAATTGAATAATGGGAAAGAGGTCCTTCAATTAGAATTGAAGCACCAACTACATTTCAGAAAAGAATTTAGCCATGTTTACAAACGACCACCTTTCCAGGTTATATGCTTTAGGAATGTATTACACCTAAAATATTTTTACTTAAGATATCTACAGTACATATGTCTTAGCCAGCTTTGGATCTGAATTTACTCCCAATCCTTTAATAGCAGTATTCAGACTAACACCTAATAGGATAACAACATGCAATGGAAATCTAGAATGATATCCTACCATAAATTCCTCACATGAGCACTCATTTTGTTTAACCAGATTAATCCTAAACCACCCCCTTATTTCAATGGAAAAACAAAGTTGTATATAATGTAAAACTTGGAAAATTTTTAATTTCTCTACATATATTCAAGATTTATTTCTGTCTAGACTTCATTAATGTGATTCTAAAAAAAATATGCTGGGTCTCTGCTAAATGATCTCCACTGTCTTAATATACACGAAGAACCACTTCAAATTAGGTTTAGTCAATTTACTTTCTCATTAAAAAAAACATTTGATAGAAGATGTCAATCAAAAAGAAATATTCTTAGGGTATGCTGCCTTTCCTAAGCTAATTGTCATTGACTTTATTCAAAATGAGCTGGTTTCAAGGTTGTATATACAGTATAGATCTGTTTCTAATACAACTGACTTACGTTTCTTGGGTGTTGCATCAAGAAGCATATTTTAATATAGAAACCATATGAAAGGATTTAAATTGTTTTAAATGCCAGCACCACCTACTAAAATAATTTATATTACCACTACACAATCATCTTACATTGATTTCATTCAAAATGAATACTGTATGTTTTAAAGCTTTAGAAAATGATTTCATCATTCACAGTGGAATGGCAGTCAGCAATGTAGTAAAGTGCGCTAGATCCCCTAAGTCAAGTGATTTTTCTTTTCACATTTTGCATTGGGTAAAAAAAAAAGATGTTTTGGCAGAGTGCTAGGTGTTTGGGTATATTCTAGAATGTACAATTTTCAGTTATTTTTTATTAGCAAAAATGCTTCATTAGCATAATTTTAATTCATTTGCATTAAGGGACCACCTTTTTAGTAAACTATTTTAGTAAAATGCTTCCACAGTTATGTCATCTGGACCAACGGTTTAAACTGAACCTGAACATGCATAGGTAGTTGTAATCATGCAAAAAAAATCAGTAAAAACTGTACAAACTAGGTGAGCTGATACTGTTAAAAACCAATTGGTAACTATAACGTAATTAAATAGAGAGATTACATGAATACATTTTGTGCAACCACTTACCACAAAAAGTAATTAATTTCAAAAAGCATTTTTTCAGTGTTAAGGCCTTGAAGAATTGAAAAGCTATGTTCTGGGTGGTTTGGCATCCTCCTAGTGTACTTAACCAAGACATAAGAGTGTTGTCTTGATTTAAAACACTGAAGTGGCCCAGTGGGAATAAGTACGGGTATATCCATGCCAGAGAGAGCTAAAAATGGATTAAGAAAATGGTCGGTATAAACTAATACATCTAAATAAATGATTTTCTTCATTTTTAATCATTAGTATGCATACATAATGGAGTCAAGTTAGTTATTAAAGGGCATTAAACTGCATTGCTAAACTGTTCAAAAATGTTGCACCATGAGTTTAGGTACTGACAGTATAACACTTATCAAGAATATTTGGAAAAAAAAAATAAAGCTTGCTAAGTTATCAAAACATCATTATTAAAGAAATTACAAATGATTAAAAAATGTTTACTCATATTACAAAATGTTTAAAAAATAAATGTGATTGAGTAGGTCTCAAAACCTATTCTTTCTACTTTAATACAATATGGTGAGATGTAACCTAGTTTGTAATGTTTAATATTTAAAACTTGACACCTAAATGAACTCTGTGCAAACAGCGCAGTAGGCATTTTGGTCCTGCTATAGAACATGAAATAGATTGAAAGAATATTCAGTCCGATTCTTTTCTGTATCTTCTATAAAAGCACAATTCAAGTTTGGTGTTGTGTAAATATCAAGAGAAAAGTCCTGTTGTATATGACGATTCACGTCCATTTGATGTATATGATGCACATTTTGGTACAAACAATGGATAAGCACAAATTTTACACAAATCTATAGGTTTTTTTGGTATTCTAACAAGAGCAAATGAGTTTGTCTCTGTCAAGATAAAATAGTGGAGTTCAATGACTATTCATGAAATGTGATATTGTTAGATGTTTGCTTCCTTTCATTACTTTGTACAGTTTTGGGCACCCTTGGGGACAAGAGACATTATTGTATTAAAGGTTTTTTTTATGTTGGATATTCTTTAGTGTGGCCTGTTATAAAGGGATCTGTGTCAAATCCAATATAAAACAGAATTAAATTCAAATGGGATTCATTTAATCTGTATGTGTAACTACCCATTTTCCACAACAAATTAAAGAAAAATCTACCATCTCCCTAATAACTTGTATCAAGTGTCACATTTAAAGGGTCTGCCAGAAATGAAATTCCATCCTCCTTGGCTCATGTGGCATGTATAATGGTAAACAAAAGCATATCAAGTGCTTTACAAGCATTTTTTACACCCGTAAATATGATAATCAAGGTGCTTTAGGCTTTCACACTCTGAGCTCATGCTTTCCATTTACGTGCCACAGGTACCCAGGAGACATCATCAAGATATTGGATCTCTCAGCCTGGTTTCAAACTGTCTTAACCAATACTCTGGTTAACCTTTTCTAAAAAAAGTGCCATAATTCTGTGGTCTCATGGATGCATCGTTTTGGGCTCAAAGATTCTGACCTAGACATTGTCTGTGTGGATTGTGCACAAGATCCCGTGTCTGTTAGAGATTATCTCTGTGGTTTTAATTCCATATACCCAAAAATGGGCAGTTTAGGTTAGCTGGTGATTCCCAGTTGACCACTATACAGGAATGAGGGTGGATGTGTGTGCAAGTGGGCCCAGTGTCCAGGGGTGTTTTTTCTGCCTTGTTCCCAGTGCTGCCTGTGTAAGCTCCTGGTTTGGATGCTGAATTGGATTAAATCTTAAAAAAAGCATGTCAAAATGTGTGTTATATTATATTGTATTGAATATCTTTATCTCTCAGAGATACTGATTCATCTCTAATCTTGGAGAAAAGCAATTAGTTTCCTATGAATTTCTTTAAGTATCCTAGCCTTCATAACTTTTAAAGTAAGAATTTCAAAGTAACCTGAAAAAATTGTTTATAATTAAGGCACAAATATTAACTCTGATGTCTCAAAACTACTGTAGGCTTGATTCAAACACAGCTCTGTGGTACTTTAATGATCTCTCAGTGTCCCCAAAGTTGTAAGGTACCAACAATGTTTAACAACCTACAAAAGTCCATATACCAACTGATATATTAAAGAAATTATTTTGAAAAGTATTGACTGACCGGCGCAATAAAATGGCAAAAGCATTTTGAGGGTTACTAAGAACAATGGTATCTGGAGGGAAGCATTATTTAATAACTGCAAAGTAACTCCAGTTTTGTTTTGTTTTCTGTTTTATAAAAGTTCTACAATGGCACTTTACTGGTTTGCATGATTCCTCATAGAACTATTGCTTAACAAAACAACATTTCATTCTGGGAAGGGTTATTTGCTTATTAAATTGGTTCTTTGGATCATAACATGGACAAAACACATGTACAGTAACAGGCTACCAACAGATGAAGAAATCCTGAACTTAGCATTTGTTATTGTGTACAGGAAAGTCCTTTGAAAATGCAGACTCATTGCTTATTTCCCCAAACATGTTATCATCTATTTATGGTGATGTAGGGAACCTCAGATCTGAATAAATAAGGGTTCTTTCTGGGACCTTCACGTCGATCGTTCTTTTGGGAGCCATTTATGACTCCTCTGAAGGTCCACTTTTGGGACCCTTATTTTTAAAGGAGAGTATTGGTGTGGGTCTGAGTGCTCTCTGCGACGGGATGGCGCCGTGTGACATTTACCTTTTGAAATCGGTTACGTCAGCATAAGCTGCGGTTCGTGAGACCCCAAAACTGGATTAGCAGTTTACTAAATGGAAGAATAATGATAGTTCTCAAAATCGTTATCTAGATGGTTTTAAATTATTGAGACAAAGTTATTATTAAAAAATAAATAAACAAACGGCGGGCGTTTGTGTTCAAGTTAGGCTTTGGAGAAGAATATGTTTAGGTTTTTATAAAAAGTGAAAAGTGTTACATTCACTGTTTCCCCAGTGTCTAATTTGAGCTCCGGAGATGGACTGAAGCGGCCAATGTCAAATGCATGCTGTACGCTAAACTAACTTTACCTCGGTTATTCAAAATGAAACTCGAGGGCGACATATCCCAGTGTCTGCGCGTTAATTTTCTAAGCAGATAGAGGTCATTATAATTAATTAACTAATTAACATTCTTTTCCTGTGGTATTATTTTCTAGAACTGAGATTTTAATTAAGATTTATGTTTTGGTTACAGTTAAAAACAAAAGTTTGCTCGTTAAATGAAAGCTACTGATAAACCAGATCTCTGTAAATTGCCCTTTTTCAAATCGTGGCTAGAAAAAAATATACTGCTATTTTGTAAGCAGAAAATGAGGGTTGCAAAAAAGTGATGTTAATTGGATTTTAATAGAAGCCGGCTATCTGCCTCTCCTACAAGTCGACATGTTTCTCAGTACTGAATACGCTAAACACCTTTTGACATTTTTTATTCAAAGAAGTGTTAAAATCCCTCTGTACGTAAACCAGCTGGAATAGTCTCACCTTTATTTGTTTCACATTGCACTTAAATTTGCATTAACTCTCACGCCAGATTAACTGGTTAGGTTGCTTTTTTAATGATAACGATTCAGTTAAAACATACTGTGCAGCACATTTGCGTACACTATATGCTCTAATGATGTACACATAAATCGGTAATCTTGGCATGCAAACTAAAATATAAAAATCACTCCTGTTTTGTACTGACGACTCCCAAAGTGTGCATCAGCCACATATCCCTAGTGTGCAAAACTAGCCCATCCACCCTTCGCCGTCTCCCCTAGCCCACTGACAGGTGCGGAACGGTGCTCACCTCAAACAGTTGAGGTATCTCTTTCTTCGCAAGATACTCCTTCGCATCGCTGGTATTCATTGTTGATAAGCGAGGAGCGCTGTCTGGACGCACCTTTCCGATATCCTTTTCTTTTTGTTCTGTACAGAGGGTACTCTCAGACGAGATGTTTAAAAAGAAAGGGGTGCAACTCCATAAGGCAGGCGACCGCCGGAAGACCAGCCAAAATCAAGCAGCAATCCCTCGGGCTGCTGCCTCTGTAAAATAAACACCGATCCCTCAAGGAAACTCTGATCCTATTGAATTGATTTTACGTTGATAGCCACATTTAATCCAGCCCCCCTCTTCACATAGTCGTTTACAGTTGATAAAAAGAGCAGTCCGATTTTACTTTAGCGCCGAACCTTTAACCACTGCTAATCCGCGCTCACCACCCAAATCGAATGACACCTACAAGAAGCGAGGCGTCAGCTGTTATAGCGCGTCTTTCCGATCGCAAGAAAAGCACAAGTGGTTACATGCAGTCTGCAGTGTGTCTCGATTATTCCTATATCAAGGCATCATTCACAAGCACACGTCACATACAATAAAAACACAGTCCATGGCAGATGGCAGAGTTCACATCTGTGTAATGAAAGTAAACGGTGGCGCTTGAAAGGTCATTGAAAGCACCTGCACAACCCCCGCGGTACCGTATTGTGGGAGCTAGAAACTAAGTTTGCAGGTAATTCGACGTTAGGCATTTACTATTTTTATCCAATCGGTTAAATGTATGTCTCCAAAAAAGTTATTGCTTTGATATTTTCACGTGTGGTTATTATACTTTTTCATTGGTGGCTTAGTAGTTAGCTCTGCTGCTTGGCCAAACCAAGACACAAGAATGAATCCTGCACTGCTTGTATGGTTTGCAAGTTCTTTCTAAGATGTACATTATATATGTGTCCATGTGGGTGTGAGTGTATTGGGCCCAGGATACCATAGTTTTCCTTGTACATGTTAAAGAAGTAGGTGCTGGGCTAATGGACAGTTCTGATTTCTGCCTTGCACCTGATGTTATAAAGATAAGCTCCAGCATTACACAACTATGAATTGCTTTAATGTTTTTTGATAATGTAATGTTATGATTATACCTTTTTCAGTTGGCAAATTGTGTGGGATTCGTAATATATCAGAATGGTATTATAAAGAATATTGTTGCTTTCAATTATATGTGTATGTGCTTTGTTAAGTACCTTATGATGGTGTTTTTTAAAAGAAGCTATTTTAAGGATTGTTCTGCTGAGGATTCTGCCTTCCGATGTTTCTGGAGTAGGCTTTTACTCCCTGTTGCCTTATAATGGAACACATGAGCACAGAAAATAAATAGAGTGGATGGAATTAGTGATCGATTAGTTGGTGGATTAAAAGATTAATGACTGCATTTACTATAAACTACTTTTTACATTTTTATACAAGGTCTTAATGACATACATTCTAACCTAGTTTTCTTTAAGATATATGTCAAATTGATTGATCACCCACCCATTTTTCTAAACCTGCTTATCCAAAGCAGTGTTGCAGGGAAGCTGGAGCCTATTGTGGCAAGCAGCGGGCACATGGCAGGAACAATCCCTGGACAGGGCACCAGCCTGTCACAGGGTATTGACTGATCATGTGTCATATAATTATTTCAAGTAGGGATTTCAGAAATGAAAATCAGAACCAACAGCCATTATCAATGTGTATAATACAGTACTGTATATATATAGTGATCTTTAGCTATGATAGTAATCTTTTGGTGGGACTGTTTTTAGATATTTCAATACAGCTGCTTCAGATAGTTGGAGTATAGAGAGGTAAAGTCACTTGCTCAGAGTCAAGAGATAATCTCAAGCGGAAAATTGACTTAGTTTTACAGTTTAAAGTCCATTATTTTACCTTCTTTGCCACATACAAGTTTAGGTTATAGGTTTGCATATGTTTCTGATATTTGGAGGACAGATAAGTTACTTGCTAGGATCAAGAGGTGTAAAATTATTTCAAAATTCTGTTGTTTAAAGTTTTCCCATGATCATAAATAAGTTGAATGTGAATGTAAATGATTTAGTAATGATATAATGTTACACTCAAGACAAGAAACCAATATGAGGAAGTAGACTTGAAATTCATAATTGCCAGTCACCCCACCAAATATTAAGCATGTCAACTGCTATAAAAATATTGGTGGTCATATCATTAATGCTGGATGTATGAGTGCACATTAACCAGGTTTGAAACTTCTCCATTAATGTTAGATTTACAGTATGGATAAGAAAGCCATTATTCTCTTGTATAGTATGGGTACACCACTGAGTCAATTCTCTGTTTCTTTACTGCTTTTGGCGACTTCACTCTCTTCAGATCTCACATACTCAGACCCTTTAAGTTGGTAGGAATAAAAACATAGGAGACCTCATTCTCTGTCCCTTAGGAAGTTTCCAGCCAGACCTTAGCCTAAGAATGCAAACTGTAACTACCATTTTAGATCTTCCTTAGCTGTGTTCTGAATCCAGTTAATTTTCTCAGGGAAGAAGCAAACACTGCCAATCCTGGGTTGAAACATTAAACTAAATCTTTTTTCCACACCTGTCACTTAAACAACAGGTAACACTTAAGGTGAACAATTTGACCTGTGCCATTTATTTATCGTACATGTGCATGTTATAGGTATTTGTATAGGCTTTTTATGTCACTGGAGTTTGGACAATTCAAAAAAACAAAATGTGTGTATAGCTATTGCAGGTGTATCTTTATGTTTAATCTTATTTAGTCAGTGGAAATTATTATTCATTTGTTCATTATTCTGTGTTTCCATAATGCATCCACATTTCTCTTATAGTAAACAATAAAGAAAATGTTATTTTTAAAATATCTGTTCAGCTGTTGAGGGTTTATTCTGTGGGGAACCTTCTTAGGCCTCTTCATTTGAAGCCTAATCTTCACCTTGGACTTACTGTATGTGCTGCGCCAAACATTAAAGTAAATTGATTTCAACCAGTCTTTATCATATATAACAGAGTTAGAAAAGGGTTGCAGAAGATAAAGTTGTTTCCTTTCACCCATTCCTCCATCCTGAAACTGTTGAATTTAACACAGGGCTGTTGGAGCCAGTAGTCCATCCCTGAAGTACAGTAGCAGTGCAAATAACATCTTTGAACAGGGTGCCAGTTAAACGCTGAACACACACACCTGACCAAATTACGGTCACCACTCAAAGTAACAAGCATGTCTTTGGGACAGTTAAGGAACTGGATGACCACCAAAAAAGCCCATAAACAAACAGAGAGAACATGGAAACTCATTAAAGATTGAGTATGCTTTGATAGGATCCAGGTCCTGTGCCTGGGGGCCATATCATCACACCTTTTAAGTTTGCATTAAGAGAAGCAACTTCCACATATTTTGTTTTTATATTATGTAGTTTCTTTACAAGAGCAAATCTTCATAAGGTGCTTTACAAGGTACAAATAATATACAGTAAGTCAACCAAGCCTGAACAATGTGTAATAAATCTGATTATGTGCTACTAAAACCCTCAAAAATCAATGCTGAACTGCCTTGAAGAAAAACACCCCCAATAAAAACGCAGCAATTCAATTACTTCAATTAAGTCATGAAAAACAAATGTATCTTATATGACAGCAATTAACTTTGCAACATAAACCATGCAAAACATGGATACATAAATAACATTCTGGAGAAAAATAAGCTTTGAAATAAAGAGTATAGTAGATGAGGAAAGCACTGCAAGTTCCGTAAAGAAATGTTGGGGCAAAAGCTCAGTTGTACCTGTTTTAGTTCTTTCAGCAAAAATTAATGAAAAAGGAACTCTATGTGCTGCAATACAGGACCTCAGATCATCAAATATGAAAGCCGCCAGGCTAGGCAATCGTTTAGTTCTAGTCATGGTGAAAGGCGCTCCATCCCGATAATAATAATGCCTTTTTTTTATAAAGCGCCCTTCCCTTTATCGTGAGCACCCCATCTTGACCCAGGGTGGTAGTATTCACCTCAGATGAGCCCAGAGAGTGATCCACAGGTGTGCATGCATGACAAAATATGACCAAATATATACTGTATATATGGAAATCCACAAAGGGAGAAAATGAATCACATAAATTAAAATAGTTTTTTATTTTTAAGCTTTTGACTCCTACCAGGAATCATCATCAGAGGAACATGATTAGACTTACAGGAATCCAAAGCAGTATATAGCAAATAAGGAAGGGAGGGTAGGTGGAACCAGTAGATGAGGTGGGGTTCGGAGGTTGTTGGTCATAAAGTCTTATTTATATGTTCTTCTTTTCAAGCCTCCATATGCTACATGTCCAAATGTCTGTTAATGGCGTTTTCATTGGATAGCCACTAACAAACATTTGGACATGAACCCACCATGTGCAGGCTAGAACAGAAGAACATACAAATAATAAATGAGACTTTATGACCAACACCTTCTGAATCCCATCTCATCAATCATTGCCCTCCCCCACCATCCACCTACCTTCCCTTCCTCATTTGCTATGCATTGCCTTGGATTCCTATAAGTCTAATCATGTTCCTCTGATGATGATGATTCCTACTAGAAGTTGAAAGCTTAGGAATAAAAAACTATTTAAGATATGTGATTCATTTTCTCCCTTTGTGGATTTACAGCTTCAAATAAGCAAACTGTCACAGACCTTGACTTCCATATATATATATATATAGTAATAAAGAGAGATAAAAACAGAGAAGGTTTGGGGTTCCATCCCGTATATTGTAATAGCTCAGAGCAGCGTTTCTCAACCTTTAAGTATTTGTGACCCGAGTTTTCATAACAGTTTTAATCGCGGCCCCCTAACGTTTTTTGAAAGGAGCCCACTAATACCAATTTGTTCTTTTTAAATTAATGATATATCATAGATGCATATTTTATTATACCTACTTAATTTTTATCGACATTTATCTAACTCTATATTTATTTTTCTAGTATCAGAATGTAGTTTAAGTTAATTTGTTTTGGTTTCAATAGATGTATTTTTCATATTATCGATTCTTGTTTTCTTTTTTTGACATCTTCGTACCCCCCTTTTTGTTACTTCACGCCCCCCTAGGGGGGCCCGCCCCACAGTTTAAGAACCACTGGTTCAGAGTAATCTTAAAGGACTGTATTCAAAGCGGGGCTGACTAGAAAAGACAAGTGGCTGGTTTTTTTAGGCAGTGGGGAGGAAGAGGAGGGTCCAACAGGAAACCAGTGGAAATGAGGTCAGTAGTAGGGCATGGTCTTGATAGGGACATGGAACCTGTTTGGGGTTTAGTTGGTCATCCCCTCTGGTGATCTGCAGAGTAGGGAGGAAAGACATTAGTGCACTTCGACAACCTCTGACTCCACGTTTTACCCTAAGTTAAGCCATTTGACTGCTTCCCATGCTCGCGTGTGTGATGATTGTGATGGACGGCCAGCAGCTCATCCTGGCCGACACACCAAGGATGCTAGATGCCGTCTTCCCTGCAGCCTAGAGGTGCCCCGTGCTTCACAACCCTGCTGGGTACCGTGGGTGCCACCGTATAACGCTGCAGGGAGACAAGGGGATTTTTGTTTCCCGTATAGCCCGGAAGTACTCCCAAGTCACAGGGACGGAAGAACAGAAGTACTTCCGGGCTGAAGAAAAATACAAGTCTCCATCTGACCCGGAAGTGCAGAAGGACAGGAGCACTTCCGGGTCAAGAACTATATAAAGGTCTATAGGAGACCCAGCAAGCGAGCCGGAGTTGGGAAGGAGTGTGACGGAGCTGCTGGGAGGAGAGGAGGAAAGATATTGTAGTATTGATTATTGATTTATTGTGTATTGTGGTGGTGGTGCTTTGAAGGCACATTATATTGAAGAAAAAAGAAATTAAAATATTTTCTGGTGCTTTTACCTGGTGTCTTGGACGTTTGTCTAGTGGGTTTGAGGAGTGACAGCGCCCTCTAGTGACACATGATATACAGTATATCTATATATATAAAATTCTTTTCGCGTTTGAAACGGAAATTACGTATGAGCGTTTGAAACGGAAATTACGTATGACCACAGAGGAACAGGAAAAACATTCTTAATAAACCTGATTCTTGCCGAGAGAGCAAATGGTGACATAGCTCTGGCTGTAGCTTTATGGGGAATCGCTTCTACATTATTAGATGGAGGCCGTACAGCACATTCGGCATTGCAATTACCATTAAACCTCGCTCACGACGAAAATCCAATTTGCAACATACGCAAGGGCTCTGGAAAGGCAAAAGTCTTGCAACATTCAACGATAATAGTTTGGGATGAATGCACCATGGCACATAAAAGAGCTTATGAAGCCTTGAACCGAACAATGCAAGATCTCAGAGATCCTACCAAAATAATGGGAGGTACTGTCATTTTACTCGCAGGAGATTTTTGTCAAACATTATCAGTTATTCCACAAGGGACACCAGCAGATGAACTCAGCGTGTGTTTAAAATCCATGATTCTCCCACGGTCAGTTATATGTCGCATGTTCTCGAGTAGGTACACCAAAAAATTTATACATTTATACACGTAATGGGCAAACAAAAAATGTAGTATACCCGAAAGCACTGCAGTAGTACTCAATGTATCTTTACTTCTTAAATGTTAATGTATTACTGTTTAATATACTTTTCTTATATGTTGTTCAAATTCTTTTATTAAAATACCAGTAATGGCGCACTGCACGATAACGTGCAGTGAATACACTTGACTTGAGCATTCATAGTATTCATCCTCTTTCTCTGTACGTTTAGCATTCGTTTGCTCAGAGGTTGATGTGCTTGCTGCTTCCTGAGCAGCTCTTCTTTACTCCACCCTAATGGCCCGCTGCTTCTCTTTCGTCGGCATCTTTTCGCGTTAAAACTGATTAAGTTAGTTTTTGTGTTGCAATTACTTAGTACATTTTCTTTAACCTTTCACTTAATCTGGCACTTAAGTCTTCAATCTGCCTCAAGAATGATTAGCGAAGGTGGTAGGGAATGAGAACGGCGCCCATACGCATGCACCTCACAAACGCCCTGCTGCGCGCTGCCGAGAGTTGATTCTACAATAAAATAAAATAAAGATAAGAGTAATAAAATCATCACCCCGAAAGCGGATAGTAGACATCATGTAGTATATGTGTACCAAATTTCAAGTCAATAGGTGAAACGGTTTGCCAGCTACAGGTGATTTAAAATCCTGGACAGACAAACGAACAGCCACGTTAGCGTATTATAGAAGAAGATTTTACTGTTTAATAATTTTATATTTATATGCAATGTGTTTCTTATATATTATATCATATTCTTATATGATAATTATGTTAATAATGTTGTTTATATTGATTTCTATGTTATTGTAAGTGCACGTTATTTGTTGAAAAATAAAATTGGCAATTAACAAACTTCTTTTATAAATACTACTTTTTATTTTTTTCTCTTGTACTCAGTTGCTGTGTCTCTGTCATTCCAAATGATACTGCATCACAAGCATTTTTGTAATAAAATGCATTGCATTTATCATTTTAACAGAAGAACCATTCACATGAACATTCTAGAAAGACCCTTTATTTATTTAGATATGTAATCTGCTCCATATAGTAATTAGCCATGTACAGATGGTAACAGATTTGTGAAATACCAGTGGCTCATGGTTTTAAAAAACTTTCTAAATCTGTTAGTGTCCTCCTATAGGTAGCCTAACCATACATTAAAGATTTCATTTTTTATTTTTACACTACATATTAGGACGTTTGTCAAAGCAACAAATAAAACAGAAGACATCACTCCTCTTGGATGTGGAGCAACATCAAAGCAGTGTTCAATTAAAAACAAACACAAACATTAAATGTATTGATAATTCTGTATATCTTGCCACTGCAGGATCCTTAATAATTGCAAAGCAAACATTAAGCAACATACAATAAATTATACACATAGAAATTAAATATTAATAGAACTCTTCAGGGAGCTTCTTTGTCAATATTTGAATGTGATGTACAAATGCATGTAGTTAATAATGATTAAAAACACGTCAATCTTTAATACACACACAGCCTGTGCATGGAACAAGACTGCTTGCTCTGTTATAAATACAATTTGTAAAAACAAATTTATTTTCGTATGATTTTAACTTCATTTAAGCAATTGTTGGAGGTGTAACATCATCGACATTGGTTTCACTGGGGTGACATGATCGGTATTGGGTTCAATGGGGCTCAGAAGCGCTCCAAACTTGCAGTTGCATAATATGCCATTTATATAAAACGTTAGCTTTCATGCATGCACCTATCCGCTGTTCTACCACTTGTGATATATGACGCAAGCGTTCTTTTATACTAATAAGCACAACAGTTTTAAAACATGATTTCGTTTAAATGAAAAATAACGGTCCGTTTAGTTATGTGTAGCTGCGAGGCACTGAACTGTAGACGTCAACAGAAACCTGCGGAGGCAGGCAACGAACAGCAGTGAAACGGTAGCGCCCACTACTGGTCATCTTCCCGCATTAGACCTTGACGGAATTACAAAGAAAAGTGGAAGAAATAATGTTGTCCCGTAAAGTTAAGATACGTCCTGACGAGAATAGTAAAGCCGAGATAATGAAAAAAAAATCCGTATTGTTATATTTGAATTTTAGAAACAGGACGTGGAAAAAGGAATGTCCAGTTACGTAAAAAACGTGAAATGAATACACCTTCAGCCAAAGAGACAGATAGATGCCTGATATCACTTACAATTAAAGTCTTGAGCCGACTACATCGTATCTATTTTGATTCGACAAAAACAAGGATGCATATTTTTGAGTTGAATTAGAGACTGTTTCACGCAGATTAATGAAGAGAATCTTCTCTAGAACTGACTTCCATTTATTTCATGAAAGTCTAAGTTAAATGTCCCGTTCCCAAGAATATTTTAGCTCCATCTCAGATTATCTACAGTTGAACCATTTCTAAAACACTATTACAGTTTGTAAGTACAGTACTATATGTTTATCACAGCTAGAAAGCAAAATGTATACGATAGATACTGTAATTAGTATTTCAGCAACATCAAAAGTCAAAACTTTCAGAATACTAAGAATGCAGCAGGACTAAAAATAAAGTACATGAAGCCATAGGTGAAGAACCCTCGGGTAAAATACTTAAAACAACAGATGTCTCTAAACTGCAGAGATTAGACAGACAGGCTGCTATTTCATTGATGAATAGATAACCAGAGGCACAATACCTGCTGGGCGGAGTTTAAGGGGATCCTGAACCTCCCAGCGGATCCACATGTTACTTGAATATATATATATATATATATATTTTTACATTTTTAGCCACGGCTTGTGCAAAAATGTTTATAATCAACGAATACGATCATTTAATTTATCCTTCCTAATAAACTTTCACTTACGTCACCTACTCTTAAAATTGAGGGATTATTTTACTGTTTTAAATTTAGCTTGAGGGAAATCACTTCAATATTTTGTATACAGTATTTTCCTCTTTTACATGTCATATAGCTGCTGCTCCATCTACTAAAACTGATCCTCAAGCAGCTATTTGAATGACTGCAATGTCACGAGCGGATGTCTGTGTACCCGCGTCGTATCCTTGAATGTGTCGCACGTACAAACAGCGGTGGATCAATCGGAGGAAACCTCAGTCGCGAGTCACACACACCACCGTGACAAAATATTTCACAAAAATAAAATTTTCTTTGATAAAGTAAATGAAAAATAAAGAATACTCTAACTTTCCATCATTCAATCCATTTTCTAATCCAGTTATCCAGAATAAGAACGCAGAGAAGCTGGCGCTTAAACCCAGCAAGCATCGGAGACAATAAGGCAGGAACAATTACTGGACAGGACGCCAGCCCATCGTAGGATAAACACACTCGCATACACAGACAAGCAGCACACATACGGGACCAATTCAACATCCCTAACCTAACGAGACTGCATGTCTTTCAAAACAGTTTACTCAGGCCTATAGAACACTAATATCACGCCATGCATACATTTTGTAAATTGTTTAAAAATAAATGTTTATTTTGCCATATGTTTAATAAGCAGACACGAAAAGAAAAAAAATGGAACGTGTGTACTTTTTCATAATTTCAACTCTCGACCCAACGAGTTTTAAACGTGTTATTGTTTATAAATATGTATTACGAACAATTTATGGTTTTTGACTGGGAATGTCATGTAAATATCTAGCAGTATGGTTGTGACTTACAAAAAGCCAATTATATTTTATTGTTCGACTGCCAACCCAGCTTAAATGTCAAACTCCGTCCATGTACAGCGTATCTGTAACAGATTGATAGATTTCCTTAAATACGACAGCGTATCAGACTAAGCAGGCATTGATACTTACAGATCAGCACACTAATGTTGAATTAGTACGCATAAGTGCAAACACATTTTCAGTTCTAATTCTATTTGTTTAATCTGCGAAATACGCGAATGCTCCACTGAAACAACCAGAAGCAGCCCGAGCCGCGAATTGGATCGAGCTAACGGACTTTGACAATCGTATCTTTACTTCTCCCGCAGTGACCCAACAGCTTATTGTTTTACAATATTTTCCTCACAAGAGTCTCACAAATAAAAATAGTTGTGTGCCAATATTTTTGCGATGCTCCAGGGCATATACCTTCATAACTGTATTCAGTGCTCCACGGACAGTTATCGTTTATCTGTATTTTACAGATAATCGCATTAATGGAATAAAGACCTCCATTCACTAAACACGTGTATAATAATATCTTCCAGCTATTCTGTGTTTATTAGAGTGGATAATTCTGAAATACAACTGATTACTAAAGTGAGGAATATTCATGCTGGTATTTCAATCAACTGGTCAATAAACCCACATTGTGTCATTCTACTTAATTAATGTTGCACAACACAAAGCATATTAAAGGAGCCATCCTAATTAAATCTATCCATCTTGTACACCGACCTCTGCCCCACCCGAGGTCACTGCAGTGCCAGGGCAGTAACTCATTTTAACTTGATCAATAACAGCAGGAGCGGAACTTAATGTTTTTTACGCATTTATAATATACAGAGAATACAGATTTATAGTGTTTGAGTATAAAACACAAGGGTTTAAAAATTATGTAAAATAAAAATAAAAAATGATTGCATGTGGTAAAGCGAATTGAAGGATCAATTTTAGTTGATTAAACTAAAGCAGTATTAAACAACAATTGAAATTAATAGCATACTTGCTAATGTGTTTGTTCTTCGGATACTTATGAAAATAAATATTTTATCACAACCTAAACCCCTTCTGTTATTTTGAGTTCGGGGACGGTCAAAATATAGTGAAGGAACCAATTGGCACGGGGAACGATAAGTGGCCGGAATGTATTTTATGTGCACACAAGCTCTGGAGACGCCTGTGTGAATGAAGCTTAAGCTTTAGCAAACGTTTTACTTTGGTTCTCCAGAGATAAAGTATTTTATGTATTTTTACATGTCGTAGATTTTTTTAAATTAAACCACAGTATTGTAATCATTAGTGCAGGTGCCTTAATTTGGTACACGTACGTGATTAATTACTCAGGAAGCACTTTCTTGAGGTTGTATATTGTGACAGTTTTAATTTATTATGGCTTCATTCGTGGGAGTTCCAATTATATACTGGTTTCGGATAGTTGTCACATTATTTTTCTTACATTTTTATCGGACGTCTTTGTCGGCTCACGAAATTGAGGTAAATGTATAGCAATACAATTGTACTGTTTGTATTTGTTACACTGGATAAGGGTATCTTGTCTGTCATTATTTGGCATTACATTATTTGTTTCACAGCTTAAGTGAACACAACTTTTTTTGTTTCAAGCAAGAACAACGCATCGAAGATATAAAACTGAAAGGTACATTAAACTAACCGAGGAAATACATCAATTAGGCATCTGTCCTACAAAATTATAGGCATTTTTTTCATGTGAACATATGAATACTTATAGATAGGGTTGTGTAATCAGGAAATGTTTGGACGATTCAATTTTTTTTAATTATAAGCTAAATGGTTAATGTTGAGTTTCATAACATTTCATGTACTGTGTGTAATATTTTTTTGTTTTCCCCAAATTAAGACCCAAGCAAGTCATTTTTTTAGAAGTGGACATACAAACAACTGGGCAGTACTGGTGAGTAATTTAATTGTCTCTTCATTGTCTTTAGTACTGTATGTTTCGGATGGCAACTGTAAATGATAGCACTGAATGTTTCATTTAAAGGACACCATTGTGAAATATGGAAGAAGACCTGCATGTAAATTGTCAAACTAGGATAAGGAATTGAATTTGACTATACATATATGAGTGGAAAAAACTAATTTATGTAACCAAGATTTTAAAGGAATTGTTGTGGCCCAAAATTATTTGAAATAACATAATTACCAACAGAGAGTGAGAGAGGTTAGGAGCCTGCACTGATCAGTGTGTTGCCGCATCCACCACATGACAAACCACCTCAAGATCCCGATTAGGGCCTGAGTGCAACCATACAATGGGTGACAGCTCCGCATCACACTAGTTCAGATGGAAGGGAACAGTGTGAGGGTTTTTATGGTGGCTGGAGTGCAGGGTTTTTTCCTTGCAGGGCTGGATGCAGATGAACGTCATACCCAGGACTGAGCAATTGCAGGTTCAGGGCCTTGCCCAATGGAGCAGAGTCACGTCTGGTGTTTATGGGATTTGAACCGGCAACCTTGCTAGTGCAGATCCCTACCTCAGAGCCACCACTCTGCCCATTACCAGCTGGCTACGGAATAAAGTCCTCAAAATACATAATTTGTATTTCTTAACAAGACATAGCTTCTTTAAGACTAAAGTTACTTATAGGAAGACTTGATAATTAGTTTATTATTACATTCAATACACAAAGCTTCAGTTAAACCATTGAGTTTAGTCCTAAAACACAGTGAACATAATATTCATAGGATTGTCATGAGGATAACATTTTGCAAAAATGATGTGTCTGGCCCAGATGCGTTTTTATCACATATCCCAAAAACAATTGCACATGAAATGAGCCCAGCTTTCACAGACATGTTCAAATTCTATCGTAACACATACATGGTACATGGGGGATTCAAACAAACCACTATACTGTAATGCTCTTTCTGAAATCTAAATTCTAAACGCATCTGAATGGCCATAATCCTGTAATAATTTTTTGTGTAACTATGAAGAACTTCGGCTAGAATATCCAATGAACAAAGGCAACAAGACAGCCAAAGAAAGAGGGACATAAGGCCTAGCATATCAGGTTAACAGGTTTTTGAATGCGCAATGGGATTGAAACAGACAGACTTACTACTATCCCCATTTTAATAAATAGATGTTTCGCTGTGCTAACTATTTTAATGTTCTGGACATTTAAGCTCATTCTAGAGTTATGTGAAATTAGTCAATAAATAACACTACCTTTTTAATTTTAGACTTCAACAACGCAGGAGTTTCACCTTTCAAGGTGTTCAAATTTTTTATCAGTGGCTGTGAAAACAAAGTGCAAGTATAGTACATGTAGACATTATGTACCCTTTTCAAAAGGCAAGTCTGCTGTTGTTTGGCTTCCCTTTCAAAAATGGATTGATTATCTTATTATTTTTAAAACTTAAGTGCAGCTAAACCCATTGAACTTGTACTGAATTGCTTTAAGTGCTGTGTGACTGGAAAGGCAAGCACATAATATAGGCCACAGTACAATGTTATGCAAGAAACCCAGAGATGTGTGTTCTCTTTTCTGTAGTACATGTCTGTCCAATTACTGAACAAGCTTTATCCATCACCGCGACACAAACTAGGGTGCGACAACATTTCATCAAAAGGCGCACACATGTATTGCATTTAGAGGTGGTATTTCAAGTAAGTGAACATAGTAAATGGGAGTTTTCTTTAGTATTTTGGAAGTATTGTTATAAAGGAAAACACACACAGTTTATTTTGCCTCTTTTTAATGTGCATGTACCATATAAATCTTGGAATGAGATTCAGGCAAGTGCAGTTAGCTATATGGTGAACAAAAATTACACTAAGGCATTGATCATGTTGAGTTAATTCAACAAAGCCATTTGTATATTGTGAAACCAAGGGGGTAGTTTTTGAGTGATTCACTGTGCTTTAGCAAAATGTTATTTTCTTCACATCAACAGCCAGCATAGTAATGAATAAATGACAGCACATACACTTCAGAATTTTCAAATTAATATACTATACAGCTGCACCATCTTTTGTTTTTGTTTGAGTAGTGTATTACATTGATACGCTAATAGCAAGCAGATTTATAACACTTTTGCAGCTGTAAGTTCACAGGAAGATTCTGAAGTTTACATTCTGCAGTTTTGCTCTTTTGATAGACTGGAATAAGTGGGTTTAAAAATATTATGTAATTATGTATTATGTAATGGTATTCTATTGTTTCAGTTTTGATGTAAAACGCTCATTTTCGTGGGTGTTTATGATTTCAGCACTTGATGTTTTTAGGCTGCAATGGGCTGTTCTCAAATCTTAACCCAATTAGTACTTACTTCAGAGTTCCTCAGAACACAATTTCCAAAACCCCCTTGCATCCCTAGCCACTGGCTGATTTATGAGTTTATTTATGGTATGACTAATGTTAAATTACTGGTAATAATGTAATTTAAAAAATTGCTGGGATGCACATTCCAGAGGAACCCTGCACAATATTTGTTAAGAAATGCTCTCTTTTATTCTAACTGAACAAAAAACGAACATGGTTCAAGTCCAAGTGGCTGTTAATGGCATTTTAAGTAGAGAGCCAAGATTCAGCCAAAACTCTGGCGCTGTAGCTGCTGGTAAGTAAGGCAGGATCAAGCATGGGTCAAATGTGTACCAAAGGAAATCTTTCAGTCCAAATTTGATTAAAAACATTTAGTGAAAATTCAAAGCGAACAGTCCACACAAGAATAGAGAAAAGTTGTTACACACGTAGAATAAAAGAAAAAAGGGAAAAAAAAAAGGGAAAAATGTTTTTTCTTGTTAAACTTGCATGGTGTCTCATATTATTTTAAGAATGAATGAGGACACATTGATATTTGTACTGAGTGTTTGATATTCCTACTTAAACTTAATTTGTAAAAGTCATTAGTCAAATGAGCTACAGTACAGTACAGGTAGTCGTTGATTTACGACCATGTTAGGTTCCGACAGACTGGTTGTAAGTCAAAATGGACATAAGATGGACCGGCTCATTCAAATGGTCTAGGGGCGCAGTAGTAACATGGCTACTTTGTACAGTAGTTGTGAGATCAGATGTTTGGGTCCCACGTCCTTCCTGCAAGAAGTTCACAAAATGCTTTGAGTATTGAGAAAAATGCTGTATAAATATAAAAAATTACTATTATTTTAACCATTTTGTTATCTTTACAACCTTTTTATTAACTTTCTTTAGATAGTGTGAAGATATTATTACAGTACTGTAGATATTTTTACTGTTTTATTTTCATTAAATCAAGCAATGCTCACACCACAGTTGGCTTAAAATTTATAGAACATACAAAAATAAAAAATGTATGTAGAAAATAGATACAAAATGTTTTACTGACCGCTCGTGCTTAGGTAGCAATCGTCAATGTTGCCACTAGAGGTATTTGAAGGTTTTTTTTTTTTAATAAACACACTGAGCTTTCTCTGCTCGTATATTTCACAATATGAATGAAAAGTATCTTGTGTCGTTCAATCAATCCTTGCAAATCTTTTGATATTTGTGTCCATTTGCTGAAAATATGTGAACAGCTTTAGTTCAGCAAAACCTTTAGATAACCCCTTAGTGGCGAATTTCCTTTCTGGCTTCTACTTGTCATACCTTTTCTCTTCTTCAGCAATTCTTTCTTCTTCCAAAGTGCTAAGTTCTGTATTCATAAGTTTTCCACATTCTTAATGTTGTAACTGAATGTAGTGAAACTGCTGCAAGAAATAAACTGAGATTGTGCTGAATGATGCAGCATGTGTACAGTAGTAGGAAGAAGAGAGCTGGCATGGCAAAATCTGCTGTTTGCCCATAAGACGTGGTAATGATAGTATATTGATGACTACCTGTACAGAAGTAATATTGTTACCTTATTATATTACAGAACCCCAAATTTAAACTACATTAATACGCATATTGGGTATAGGCATGCACTGAAGTGGAGATTCATCAAAGGAATTTCTTTAAAAGTCAAGGGACTCTACAGAAGGGGTGCAGCTTGTTCCATTATCAAGTGTATTAATTATTATTGCTCAAAAAATGCAGAGTTGTTTGAATTTGATTGCCCTACCTGCGGCTCTGTGAAATTCCTCCTGATGATTGTTATTTATTTCTCTCTCATAAAGACAGCATACATGTGTGAGTAGATCCAACTTCAAAGTTTGGCACACTTTTGCCATTGCTTTGCCAATATGTGTGGCATCCCTAGTGTTGTGTAGAAAATGCCCCATTGCAAAAAAAAATGTAAAAAAGAGAGAATTGTTCATTATATGCATCAATGTCAGCTAAAAGTCATGATTAGTGACATTAAACATTTCGTGCTTTAGAAGGTTGCTCAGATATATTAAAGTCTCGGATGTAAAATGGTAATGTTCATGCAGACACTTCTCTGGGCATGCCAGAATGTCTGATCAGAGTGTGATTACTTTTTTCTGGGCAGAATTTCGTGAAGGAGTTGTGCTTTTATGTGAATTGTTTGTTTAGGAAGGGAATTGACATTTTCAACATTTAGTCAACTTTCTCTGTTTCTTAAATAGCGCAGCTGGGGCATTTATGGACTTTACTCTTATGATTAGAGATTAAATAATGTGCATTAATTATTGCAACCTCAAAGCTTAATCCTTCATGTTAAACCTTCTATTTGCAGGTTAGTTTCAAAGCATTGGTTGCTCAGTAACTGAGCCAGATTTCATCAAATCTTTGTCTGTTCCATAAAAAAAAAAAAAAAAAAAAAAAAATTCTGAGTGCGTTTTAAAAAAAGCAGGATTAGCAAGTTATCTGCATCTTTTGGCCTTGCGGACCCTGGAATTCTGGCTTAATGTGTTCCAACAATTTTATTTTTTGCAAATTTAATGAAAGAGTGCTTAGAAAAAATTGACTTGGTGGAATTCAGCTATCATCATACTGATAATGTGTAACTTTGATCTTGCTTTTTTAATTAGTTGCAATTGCTTGCTTCCTTATTTGTTTTAGTGTCCAATGTTTGTCTTAACTTTCACAAAATTAATTTAACTTTATTATTGTACTAGTCATTTAGCCCATTACAATAACGGGCGCTAGAACAGTAGTGCATAAACATTAGTAGGAACAGTCTATATTAAATGGCAAGGGACTTTGACCTCATTCTTTTTGTTGGTCGTATTTTTCTTTCTTTCAGCCTTTCTTTTGTTGATGTTTACTTGCTGAGCTGACCGTTCTTCGTGGGCTGCCGCCGTGTATTGTGTGTCTTTAATTTTCTGTGACAGTAATACTGTCTTGTACGTCCGTAATATACCTTTAATTTTCTCTGGGGGTAATACAGGCGTGCATGTCGGTAATATGCCTTTAATCTCCTCTGACAGTAATACTGGCTTGTATGTGGCTATAATATGAGTCACTGTATTGTGTACCTTTAATTTCCTCTCGCAGTAATACTGGTTTGAATTTCCGTAAAACGCCTGTAACTTTCTGTGACAGTAATATCGCGCATTGCACCATGCCCCGCGCATGCGCACTTCACCAGAAGACACACACACACACGGACACCTGGACGCACACAGGGATTTTATTAAAGAGGATTATTTATATAATATTTTAAAAAAATCTTTGTTTTCTGTTCAGTGCTTTGCTGGCTTTAGTCTTTGAATTAAAGAGCAGATAACAAGGTATCACTCTCTTAGCTAGTAAATGTCCATTCATTTTAAGGTTTTGTTAAATATTTTTTCCACTTTTTGAGAGAATACAGTTATGACATGGGCCTAACTTGTTTTTTGCATTATTACAATTCTAGATCTGTTTGTGAGAATATTAGTTGTTATATTACAGTCATCTAAAGTGTAAAAAAAATCCATAAAGCATAGTCTGTAAATATGTAAGAGGATATTTAGCAGTCAGCTAAACTGAAAAATTTTATCATTTGTTTCTTTTCAGGTCTGCACATCAAGGTTTTGGTTCAACTATCGACATGTGGCCAATACACTTTCAGTTTATAGGAGTGTCAAAAGACTTGGCATTCCAGACAGGTGAATACAACTTGTATATTAAATGCTGAACTGTTCTTTTATTTGAAGTTTTCACATTAATCTACAATAAAATTTAGTCAAAATTTGTTTCAGAAATACAGTATGCCAGTATTAAACAACACCTGAATTACCAGGATGCTTTATTCTGTCAAATATGAAACTTATGTTATGAATATGTTATATTCAGCTTAAAATGCCCAGCATAAGGTTGAGGTTTTCTTGGTTCCACAGCTTGCATAACAGTAAATGAATGTGTTAAAGCTACTGCATTTGAAATGTAGATTCGCTTGCAATTTACAACACAGCTTTCTCAAATGTTCTTCTAAATCCAGTTTGGGGATTTTGGGGGAGTTGCTGCTCTTCAAAGTTACCCTGGGTGTAAGGCAGAAAACGCACCCGCATACTCACAAACACAAGCACATTTGACTGCGGCCAGTTTAGAGTCACAAGTTAACTTAACATCCACCTCTCTTGTGGGGACACGAAAGAAGACTGGAGAGCCTATGCAGAAATGGGGAGAACTCTACACAAAGAGTGACAGGTTGTCTGACATTCAAACCTAGGGTTCTGGATTGGTAAGGCAGCACTACAAAACATTCGACAACCTTGCTGCTCATGAAAAGTATGCTAAACTAGGGGGCTCTGCCCCCTGCTTACTTCGCTTGCCCACCCCCAGGTTTGGTTTACCCAATACACAATTTAAAGAGATTGTTAGTTTCATGGGAATTGTTACATATGCATTATTTTCACTTTTACTTTAAAACGTTTGTAAAAACAATACTTGTCCTTTTTTTCCGGTCCTGGGTGTGGTTACATCTTTCTCGCAGGACGTATAACGATGCTCGCGTTGTCAAGGGGGGGTGCTGCTGAACGCATGCTAAGGAGAAGCTGTCGGATCATCCGCTGGGTTTCTGCTGCTGGCGAGCTGCATGTTTTGCTTGTCACTTGTCGTTATTTTAAGAGCTGGGAGCAAGTTAGGCATTTGTATCGCGCCATCGTTTTTTTTTTTTTTTTTTTTTTTTTTGAGCCTTTCGAATTCCACTGCTTTCATAATCTCTAACCTGCTCTGCATGTGTATATAGCGTCAACATTTTTGAACATCTTTATGAAGTTCTACTTTGTCTTTTAATTCTGAGCCTGATTGGACATGCTTTTTTTTTTCTATTCCACTTGTTCCGGACTGATTATTACTTTCCTTATTTTCTGAATTTGCACCTAAATTATTCTTTTTCTTTTTTGCATTTTTTTCTCTCCAACGCTTTTGGGTCTCTTTTCTCTGTGTTGCTTTGTTCTTTGCTTAGTCGTCAACGTTTCATCTATAATGTATTGTCCTTATACACTTTATATGCACTGAGAGCCCTGGATCTGTGTGTGCTCAAAGCCTTTACATGACTGAGTGTTTTGCTGCCCGTGGTCTTATTTGATATTCGTTGTAAGTAGGGTGTGTCTTACAAGAATCGCATGTTCTACGTCCCCGCGAGACGGTCCTGGGTCAATCTCTTGGCACAAAGTCTCATGTTTAAGGTCCCCGCGAGACACTCCGTGGCAAATCTCTTTCATCTCACGGGTCATTTAAGTGTCTTCCGTGATCTTCATGTGAAGATCACGTTGAGCAAGTGGAACTTGATAAACCTAGCGAATCTTTCAGCATATTATTATAATTCTTTTAAACCATCTTACAAAATTTCCAATAATATTTCACTCCTTGTTTATCATTAACAAAACAATTTGTTATAAAGTTCTAATTTACAAAGGTTCTACATGAACCACAAACAAATTAATGATATCCTATTTGTCACCATTTTAAAGGCTTGTTGCTAACATGTTCATCATGGATAAATTGCTATGGCAGCTAGCTGTGTTTCAGCATCAAAGCAGTAACATATAAAGGATATTGCGATTCATTTTGGTAAGAATGAATCTTGGACTCGGTTATGCTCTTGTGCCTAGTGCAACACACATTAAGATAAAAGGTAGAATGACTGTTTTTGTGTAACAGAACAAGTATAACTAAATCCTATATTAAAGAAACCAGAAATTATTTTTCAGTTTTAATCTAATACACCAGAGTGTTTCAAGCAACTTTTGTTGGTCACAAACTTTGCAGCATGCAGCACTCACAGCTTCTAGAGACTGGGCTGGAATCCTTTGCTGTTTCTGTGGAATTTGCTTGTCATTCTCTGTCTGTTTAAGCTTTCCTCCATTTACTATAGGTTTTTCCTCCAAATCCCAAAGATATTCTTATGGGATCAGTTAACACCTCTGAATTGCTTTCTAATTCTGACTAGTTACTAAGATTCCTAGAAGTTACCAAGATGTGTTAGTCTGTTATGAAGTTATCTTGTGCTATAAATTTGTATGTTATATGCAGACCTTTTGGCTCCATTTGGGACCAGCCATTTGGGGGGGGGGGGGGGGGGGGTTTAGTATGTTGAGTATAGGTCGTAACGTTTTATTTATTATGAACATGTTCTGCTTAAGTTTGCATATGCTGGGTTTATGTTCAAATGTCTGTTAATGGCGTTTTTGTCTGATAGCCAAGATTCAGCCAGTTCTCTGGGACTTTTAGTACTGACCTTAAATCTTACTTGTACATTGTCCCAGTTAAACGTATGTCCTGTTGATTTTGTATGTGTATAGATCTGTGATCGTGAGTCCTTCCTTCTAACGGCGTTGCGATGTTCCTGTATGCGAGTTTCATTTCAATGACAAATACTACATTCAAAAAGAAGGCATGCCAATGGGATCGCTGCTATCAGGACTCCTAGCAGAACTGGTAATGCAGCAATTCGAAAATGTGACTCTGTCCCATTTCACACCTAAAATTTGGATATGCTACGTAGATGACACATTTGTCATATTAAAAAATGACCAGCTGAACGAGTTCTACAACCATATTAACACAACATTCCCTGCAATCCAATTCACCATGGAAAAAGAAATGAACCGACACATCGGCTTCCTGGACATCTCCATTGAAAGAAATAATGACACCACCCTGCCCACTAGTGTTTACTGTAAGGAATGCTATGCAGACAAGATATTACACTTCGCTAACAACCACCCATTGTCTCATAAACTGAGCTGTGTTAAAACTTTATTCAGAAGAGTCCACACCCATTGTAATATGAAGGGAACAAAAATGAACGAAAGACGCTATCTTTTCCACCTTTTCACTTCAAACGGATACTCAAAGACATTCATTAAGCATTGCCTACACAGAAGACACCAACAAACTCAGCAAACAATTGACTCGAACCAGACCCCCCCCCCCCCCCCCCCCCCCCTAACCTCCCCCCGTCCCACTTGGTACACACTCCCTTATCAACACGGTGTGTCTGAAGGTACAGCACGCATCCTGTCCAAATCAGGCATCAGAATTGCACACAAACCCACGAACAGTCTGCGCACTGTCCTTTTCAACGCTAAAAACAAGGAATCGACAGCAGAAACACAAATTGCAGTTTATAGCATTCCATGCTGCTGTTGCCCAGCGGTATACATAGGACAAACATCAAAAAGAATTACAACTCGCATACAGGAACATTGCAACACCGTTAGAAGGAAGGACTCACGATCACAGATCTATACACATACAAAATCAACAGGACATACGTTTATCTGGGACAATGTACAAGTAAGATTTAAGGCCAGTACTAAAAGTGCCAGAGAACTAGCTGAATCTTGGCTATCAGACAAAAACGCCATTAACAGACATTTGGACATAAAACCAGCATATGCAAACTTAAGTAGAACTTGTTCATAATAAATAAAACGTTACAACCTGTTTCCCCAACCCCCCAATGGACTGTGCTATATATTGCCTTTAATTCTTGTAAGTCTAAGCATTATCCTCTGATGAAAGCTCCTGGTAGGGGCTGAAAGCTCAGGAATAAAAACTACTATATGATATGTGATTCATTTTTTTTTTTTTTTCTCCCTTTGTGGATCTCCAGCTACTAATATATATATTACTGTGCAAATGTTTTAGGCAGGTGTGAAAGAATGCTTTCAAAAATGGAAGTGTTAATCATTTATTTTCATCAATCAACAAAATGCAGTGAATGAACAAAAGAGAAGTCTAAATCAAAACAATATTTGGTGTGACCACCCCATCACTTCCAGGACTTCTTGTTCTTCTTTACGCTGAAGATAGTTCTTAATGACTTTGGCTGTATATGTGGGGTCGTTGTCCTGCTGCAGAATAAATTTGGGGCCAATCATATGCCTCCCTGATAGTATTGCATGATGGATAAGTATCTGCCTGTATTTCTCAGCATTGAGAACACCATTAATCCTTACCAAATCTCCAACTCCATTTGTAGAAATGCAGCCCCAAACGTTCAAAGAACCTCCACCATGCTTCACTGTTGCCTGCAGACACTCATTATTGTACCGCTCTCCAGCCCTTCGACAAACAAACTGCCTTCTGCTACAGCCAAATATTTCAAATTTTGACTCATCAGCCCAGAGCACCTGCTGCCATTTTTCTGCACCCCAGTTCCTATGTTTTCGTGCATACTTGAGTCGCATGGCCTTGTTTCCATTTCGGAGGTGTGGCTTTTTAGCTGCAACTCTTCCATGAAGACCACATCTGGCCAGACTTCTCCGGACAGTAGATGGGTGTACCTGGGTCCCACTGGTTTCTGCCAGTTATGAGTTGATGGCACTGCTGGACATCTTCCGATTTCGAAGGGTAATAAGCTTGATGTGTCTTTCATCTGCTGCACTAAGTTTCCTTGGCCGACCACTGCGTCTACGATCCTCAACGTTGCCTGTTTCTTTGTGCTTCTTCAAAAGAGCTTGAACAACACATCTTGAAACCCCAGTCTGCTTTGAAATCTTTGTCTGGGAGAGACTTTGCTGATGCAGTATAACTACCTTGTGTCTTGTTGCTGTGCTAAATCTTGCCATGACATGAAACTGTCTTCCACAACCTCACCTTGGTAGCAGAGTTTGGCTGTTCCTCACCCAGTTTTAAGCCTCCTACACAGCTGTTTCTGATTCAGTTAATGACTGTGTTTCAACCTTCGTGTGACATTGACGATCATTAGCACCTGTTTGGTATAATTGTAGGATTATAGTCAGGTATATGATCAACCAAAATCCCTGATTTTGTGCAAGTGTACCTATAAGAATTGATGCTGGTTTGAACGCAAAAGGTAGTAACACCAAGTATTGATTTGATTTAGATTTTTCTTTTGTTTGCTGACTTTGCATTTTATAAATTGATAACAATAAACAATCATTATTTATATTTCTGAAAGCTTTTTTTTTTTTTTTTTTTTTTAACAGCATTTTTTCACACCTGCCTAAAACATTTGCACAGTACTGTGTGTGTATTTGTGTGTGTGTGTGTGTGTGTGTATTTGTGTGTGTGTGTGTGTGTATATATATATTAATATTATTTATTTACTAACTTATTGCTAGTTTGTGAACATTTGTTGGTTGCAGCATCAGTATAGCGAGGAAGACACCACTTCTGTAACTGTTTCACTGCAGAGTGTATTATTGTATGTTTGGCAGCACAGCCACAAGTATGTGATAAACAAAAGGCATACTGTCTGTAGCGGCTAGTATTGGCAACTTTTGTTACATGATTACCCTATTGGTTTCCTTTGGCCCGTGGCCATAAACACGAACAGCCTTGATTCAGCTGGCTATAAATCGTCGCATAACTGTATATTTAAACAAACATAGGACTAGTAAAATGTGGTGTTAATAATATTATTGTAATGTTTGTTTTCTTAAATGCCTTATTATCTAAGTTGCTTTAAATTCTGATATGTACAAGAAAATAAAGACAAACATTAGTTGAAATGCTTAGTTTACCTTTAAGAAATATAACAAATAGCTGACCTTTGATGATTGCAGAAGAACTGTGTCCCAATTATAGAAATTGTAAATTCTGTTTCATTTTTGTTTATCATTAAGCAGTAATTTTTATCAATAATGGAACAAAAATTAGTAAGTACATTCAGGAAAGGAAATTATTTTACAGTGATTACTTATTCATTAAAAGTAAAAAAAAGAGGAAATGTTTCATTCTTGCATTTAAGGGCATAAATTAACATCTAGACAAAGATTTGTTGCAAACAAAAAGTATAAAGCACATTATTTTTTTCCCCATGGGCTAAGAATGTGAATTCTAGATTTATTTTAATTAAAAGTTAATAATTTATTATCATAAGTATAAAAAAAAAATCAAACATTGTTAAATGTTTAAATGAGGCAGTGTAAACAAGAATAGTTATTATGTTTAATGGATAAAGCGTAATTGCAACCTAATGTCATTGAAAGGGATTTCACACCACACCTTTCTTGTATTTCAAGAATGTCATAAGCACAAAGGAAAAACAGCGCATGCATAAGTAAATAGGTTTATTAAAAAAAATTTAAAATGCAGTTTTATTTGTCAAAGTTCAAGGGAATCTCCTGTGCGTGGATCTTTAGATGAGATCATTTATTTATTTTTTCAAAGAACTGTGTTCTAGGCTTTGGGCCACTCTAAGATAGTTTTTATTTAGAGCGATTTCTTGGTTGACTTAGATGTCACAACCATGCTTGACATTAGGTCTTGTGTTCTTTAGGCAGTTTACAAGCAAAGGCAATTTGAAAATTTAAGCGGTAACCACAGTGGATAGAAGCTGATGCAATACAACTCATTTATGATGGCTTATGGGTGGTTCAAATATGCACAGCACATAACTCTGCCATTAGTGTAATAAAGAGCTTTTCTGTTTTCTGCTGTTTTAATTTCAAAGATTTGATTTTATCATTGTTTTAGTGTATGACTGCTTCTGGCTCTAGGAACTCTGACTTCAGTATTTTTCCCTGACAATACTAAAATGAAATAGAAAAAAATAAGAAGTACAAAATAAGTCACCTTGCATAGCTGTCCTTAAAAATCTGACCCTTGAAAAATAGTAAATAGGATTTTATTAAAAAATACTCTAGATTCAAATATAAATAGGAAATATAGTAATTATTTTTACTGTGAGAAAGTTGTATTTGTTGAAATTTAATATATATTTATTCTTGTTTTAGCCATATTGTGTTGATGTTGGCTGATGATATGGCCTGCAACCATAGGAACCCCAAGCCAGCTACTGTATTTAGCCATAAAAATATGGAGCTTAATGTATATGGAGATGATGTTGAAGTGGACTACAGGGGATATGAGGTACTAATATGTTTTAAACATTAAACATGCTTTAAATTTGAATTGGCTTTTAAAAAGTGGTGTCATGTTCATCAGTTGTGAATATTTTAGTGAAAAAAAACTATAGTTTATGGTACAGTTAAATATGCATATATTTTTAAGATAAACTTAGGTTAGTTATTCTGGAGTTACATATATGTTTGTACTTGCATTTTTATACTTTATTATTATGGTGACGGCAGCGGTTGCACAATAAGAACAAATGCCAACAGCAAAATACACCAGGATACGTTTGTAGTGCAGGACACCAACTGAATGTTACAAACCGGATGCACACAACATTGTCATAAGCAGTTCCTGCTTTGCTGAGGCACCACAATTTTAACAAAGTTAGTAATAATGTAGTGGATCCAGTGCATGTGGCTTCAAAGGATTTAAATTTCTTTTTGTGGCTGCTTTTAGGGCTCACTGTCCTGACAGGGATCAGGAGTAATACAGGTCAGTTATTTAGATTGCAACAGGGTGAGAACTAGTGCTGGGCAGTATGACCAAAATTCTATATTACGGTATTTTTCAAAATTTATTTTTTTTCCCATGCATGAGTGGATGTTAACCACATTTTCCACAGCAATTACTGCAGTAGACTGGCTAAGAATAACCTATTCCACTGTCAAGAGCATTGTACAAAAAAACATTTTAATGTGCACACAAGTATTAATACAGGTTTGCATGGCCCCATAAAGTGATCGTTTTCAAGGGGGTGGCACTAATGAAGAGAGGGAATCACATTGAATGACAGTTGCAGTCAAAATATAGAACCTTTTTATTGAACAAATTTTGCAAACAACTTAAACCAAAATTTTGACAACATATTTTCAACCATCCAAAGAGGAATATAGACTTAGTAAAATATCCAGAGGTGCTTGTCAAAAGTTGTATTGCACTGAACATGTCTTAGAAAAGGAATAAATAGTAAATATTTTTTGTAAACCAACTACACTTTCTGTTAATGTTAACAGTCTCTGTCCACTGACACGTTAAAGTGACTTTTTAAACAACTTTACCATCATTAAACTGCATAATACTTAAAGTAATAAATAACAAAAATAAATAATAGTGCAACTTCCAGTAATAATACTGTTATTTCAAGACTTCAAGCCCAGGTGCATTACACAGTATTCACCAAATAAAAATTAAAATAAAACAAGTGCAACTTGGTGAGACATCTCTACCAACTGAACCATCATTAAGGCAAATTGCATTAATATGGACGTTGGATATACATAAATACTAAAACTGCAACTTGCACTTATAATGCTATTTGTGGTATAGCCCTACGGAAGTGTATTAGGACCACGGTGAAGAAAAAAAATACGGACACAGTGAAGAAAAAAAAAAACTGTCGAGAATAAAGTCGACATGTTGACTTAATTCTCGACATTTCCACTATAATCTCGACGCTGATGAAATGCATTAAAGCAGGTATTAAACATGCACTGTAGTGCTGCTCCCTCGCAGTAAGAGGTCCCCAGGTGTACGTTCAGTGTAGAGAACTTTATGACAGGTGTGACAAGGCTCCAGAAAACTGGATGTATGAATGGGTATCGCACAGGTTTAACTTAAATATTGTGTAAATGTTGGGTTCGTGATCTGGTGGTCGGAGACACAAGTACAGAATTCAATGGATGTTCTTCTGAATGGGCTTTCTTTATTGCATGCATGCTGTCTCTGTCTGACGTACCAAACCCCCAGTTCCTATCCTTCCTTTTTCTTTCTCCACATAACCAATCACCACACAATAAACGTCTTTGTGAAATTAAAACTAGTTATAAACTTAGACCACAGAGGGTTCAGAACTTTAAAAAAAATATTTGTTATACATGTTTAATTATGCCATCCATTCAGGGTTGCACCCATCTCAGCAAGCATTGTGTGCGAGGCAGGAGCAAATCCTGAACAGGACGCCAGCATATCGCAGGGTGAATACGAGCAATACATACACTAGCAGGGTCAATATAGCATAGCAAAACCCCACATCCTACATGACTTTGGAAAAAAACAGAAGCATGCTGAGTAAACCCACCAGAAAAACATGCAAATTCAAAGAAGGGAACACCCGGAACCCCCTTGCTGTGACGCAGCAGTGCACCCTCCATGCCACCATGCCCCCATATGATTAATACATTCTTTAATGCATTTCATCATGAAAATGATATCAGGTATTTATCTTAGCAGTCTAAATGTTCAGGGAGCAGGAATATCATGAAATTAATGTATTCTGTGTGGTGATCACTGCCTGCGCTTCCTCTTAGTGCAAGAGGAAGTCAGTTTAAGAAGCACGTAGCAATTAACATGTCTCCGGGAACACTTAACACAAAGCATTTAATGTGCTACATAACTTATGACAGGGTTTGAGAAAATCTAGTAAATTAATTACTGCTTTAATGACAAATTACTAGAATAAAGTCAACATGTCGACTTTAATCTATAATAATAAAAGGCAAAGCCCTCACTGACTGACTCACTCACTCACTGACTGACTCACTCATCACTAATTCTCCAACTTCCCGTGTAGGTGGAAGGCTGAAATTTGGCAGGCTCATTCCTTACAGCTTACTTACAAAAGTTAGGCAGGTTTCATTTCGAAATTCAAAGCGTAATGGTCATAACTGGAACATATTTTTTGTCCATACACTGTAATGGAGGAGGCGGAGTCACGTATCGCGTCATCACGCCTCCTACGTAATCACGTGAACTAAAAACAAGGAAGACATTTACAGCACGAGTCACACGCGGGAACGAAGGTAAATGACGTTAATTTTTGACTGTCTTTTAATACTGTGTGAGCATACATATTAACACATGTGCAATTAAACGTGTGCATTTACGGGGTGATTTCTGAGGCTTAAAAGCTCACCTTTTATCAAACGCGGGAAGAAAGGTAACTGACGTTGTTCACTGTCTTTTAATACTGTGTAATCATACATATTAACACATGTCCAATTAAACGTGTGCATTTACGGGGTGATTTCTCAGGCTTAAAAGCTCGCCTTTTACTAAAAAGGTAAATGCAAAACTATTTTCAATCAGTTTATTGAAACGCTCCCGTTAAGGATTGCAATAACATATTCGCGAGATAAAACTTTAATGAGAAGACACGAGGTATAAACGAAGCACACGCCGTGGCGCAACGTTAGGGGCAACAGTTTCAACCATTCTATGATCTGCTTCTCGCAACTGAAAGACGGCACATGGCGGATGTTAGCCGACTTGCTGACCGCAACGTTAGGGGCTTCAACTATGGCGCTGACGCAACATCTCAGTGCCAACACTTTGCAGACTGTAATTAAAAGACATGCCCTCCTCACTGGACAGTTAAAAACACCAATCAAACTAACGATGACGTCAAGTATTACCCAATCAAAAGTAGGAAAGGAGGCATCTTCATAAAATGCGTGTGGGATGATTTGCATGAGACGCTGCTTTAAAAAAAAAAATGATAAAAAAAATACGGGATAAATCCCGTCCAGTATTGATTCAAAACGGGACGCGCAATTTCATTCTCAAACGCGGCACGATTCCGTATTTTAAAGGACGGGTGGCAACCCTACAGTGCCAGGTAACCACCCATACAATCAGATTGTGATTCACACTAGGAATGCAATGAATGTAATTACCCCGATCTACATACAAGGCGAAAGTCTTGCAACATTCAAAGATGATGGTTTGGGATAATTAGTACTTATTAAGTACAACACTGAACATAAAAGAGCTTATGAAGCCTTGAACCGAAAAAAGCAACATCTCAGAGATCGTAAAAAAAAAAAAAGGAGGTAATGTCATTTTACTCGCTGTAGATTTTAGTCAAACATTACCAGTTATTCCACGAGGGAGACCAGCAGATGAACTCAACGCGTGTTTAAAATCCATGCTTCTCCCACGGTCGGTTATATGTCGCGTGTTCTCGGGTAGGTACACCAAAAAATGTATACATTTCAGCATGTAATGGGCAAAGAAAAAATGAGGTATACCCGAAGGCACTGCAGTAGTACTCAATGTAACTTTACTTCTTAAATGTTAATGTTTTACTGTTTAATAATTTATACGCTTCTTATATATTGTTGAAATTCTTTTATCAAAATACCACTGACAGCGCAATGCACGATAACATGGAGTGAATACACCATACGCATCTGCCCACGGCCGCCCTGGTGTGTGCAGATAGGAGTTGATTCTAAAATAAAATAAACATAAAAAGAGTAATACATTCATCACCCATAAAGCGGATAGCAGACGTGACGTATTATATGTGTACCACATTTCAAGTCAATACGTGAAACGGTTTGCAAGCTACATGTGATTTAAAATCCTGGACAGACCAACGAAAAGCCACGGTAGCAAATTATACAAGAACATTTTACTGTTTAATAATTTATATTTATATGAAATGTGCTTCTTATATATTACTTCATATTCTCATATGATAATGATGTTAATGTTGTTTATATTGATTTCTATGTTATTGTAAGTGCATCTATGTGTGTATATGTATGTATGTATGTATGTGTGTGTGTGTGTGTGTATATATATATATATATATATATATATATATATATATATATATATATATATATATATATATAAATAATATAAAAAATATGTGTATATGTATATATAATATATCTGTATATGTGTGTATATGTATATATATATATATGACAGCAACACTCATAACAATGACAACACAATTACATTGACAATCATGTTACGTTATTTTTAAAATGTTTCCTTTACTTTTTCATAACCTCTTTAACACACTACTTCTCCGCTGCGAAGCGCGGGTATTTTGCTAGTCTTGACATAAATGGCGAGAATAAAGTAGAAATGTTGAGAATAAAGTCAACATGTCGACTTTATTCTCGTCATAAGCGTCGAGATTAAAGTGAAAATGTCGAGAATAAATTCAACATGTCGTCACACTATTACACAGTAACCAGGTACATTACACAGTATTGGGGGGGAAGAAAAATAAATAAAACAAGTACAACTTGGTTTGCAGTATTATCCAGTAGTATAGAAACAGAATTCACACATTTGAACATAATGGTCCACATCCGACCTTTTAAAACCAAAGTATCTCCAGACAACAGACACGGATCCTTTTTTCGGCAAAAGTTCTTGTGTGTCATCATGTTAGTGCTGGGCGGTATACCGGTTCATACCGAAAACCGTTTTTTATTTTTTTTATGATATGGATTTTTCTTATACCGCAACACCGGTTTAAATTGCCTAAACGACGTTCGGAACGTGGCGCAGCGGGAAACTGTTTAAGTGGGGACCTTTTTTTACTGCTACACCGCTAAACACAGATTTGTTGCACTAGGGCTCTTTTTCACTGCTACACCACCAAATAGTGGACGGTAGCATAGGTATGCCGCGCGGTGAAAATGGACAGAGAGCATTTCGAAACTGAACTAAAAGTAAAGTTGAACATGTGATGAATAGAAGAACTTTTGCCGAAAAAAAGGAGTCACATCCGTCGCCTGGAGATACTTTAGTTTTAAAAGGTCAGATGTGTAAATACTGTTTCTATACTACTGGATAATACTACAAGCCAAGTTGTACTTGTTTTTGTACTTGCTAGTGTATGTTTTGCTTGTATTCATTCTGCGATGTGCTATCGACTCGTTCAGAGATGGGCGCAACTCTGTTATACATGTTTAATTATGCCATCCATTCAAAGATATTTTTAGTTCTGAACACTCCGTCGGCTAAGTTAATAACTAGTTTTAATTTCACAAAGACGTTTATCGTGTGGTGATTGGTAATTATCGTGTGGTTTTGGTAGAGAGCAGGAATATCATGAAGTGAATAGATTCTGTGCGGTGATTGCTGCAGGCGCCTGCTCTTAGTGCGAAGGAAGTCAGTTTAAGAAGCTGTAAAGGACAGCCGGGTTCTATGCCCGGCAGGGACGCCTCTGCTGCATCTGTTCCGGGGGAGCCACCATGGGCAGCTCAATACCTCCCCCGGGACGCTTGGTGGCAGCCTCCCTGGCGGATGATGATTCCCCAGCCTGGCGCATGGCTCCATGGGACATGGAGTCCTCCACAGCCTGGTTGGGGGCTTGGATGGCCGCCAGGGGGAGCTGCCATGGAGTCAGCAGCCTGGCTGGTCATATCTTCAGCCCCACCCAGAAGGGCAATTAGGACCAGGTGGCCAAGCACCTGGAACACTTCCGGGTGGGGTATAAAAAAGGCCAGCCACCACCACTCGAGAGAGCCAGACTCAGGAGGAGGAGGACTAAGCCTGAGGAGGAGTGGTGGTAAAGAAAGAAAGAAAGGAAGAAAAGAGTGTTGTGGTTTGTGAGTGTTTTGGGACTGTGTTGGGCCTGTGGGACACGGGGAAGGCGTGCCCCATGGCTGAAGAAAAATAAAGAAGTGTGCTTTATTTAAGTACGTGCCTCTGTCTGAGTCTGTGCCGGGTCGGGCGCTATATAGCACCGTATTACAAGCGTAGTGATTAACGACTGGGTCGGGGAACACTTAACACAAAATATTTGATGTGCTGCATTAACTTGTGACGGGGTTTGAGAAAATCCAGTAAATTAAACATTGATTTTAGGATGAAGTTTAGTTTACAACATTCTACTTTAATTATAAAATAAACTGAGAAGAAAGTGGAAATGTCGACTTTAATCTTGACATAGTCAACATGTCGAATTTATTCTCGACATATAGTTTGTTTTTTTCTTCCGTGTCCATATTTTTTTTTCTTCACAGTGGCCCTAATGCGCTTCCATAGGGCTATACCACAAACAGCATTATAAATGCAAGTTGCAGTTTTTATTATTTATGTATATAGCTTAGCTTGAAGCAAGGTCCATATTAATGCAGTTTGCCTAAATGATGGTACAGTTGGTAAGATGTCATCACCAAGATTGCACTTGTTTTATTTTATTTTAATTTGGTGGATACTGTGTAATGCACCTGGGCTTGAAACCTTGAAGTAATGGTGCAACTATCAGTAATACTATTATGTATTTTATTGTTATTATTTATTAGTTTAAATATTATGCAGTTTAATGATGGTAAAATTGTTTAAAAAGTCACTTTAACGTGTCAGTGGACAGAGATTGTTAACATTAACAGAAAGTGTAGTTGGTTTACAAAAAATATTTACTATTTATTCCTTTTCTAAGACGTGTTCAGTGCAATCCAACTTTTGACAAACACCTCTGGATATTTTACTAAGTCTAAATGCCTCTTTGGATGGTTGAAAATATGTTGTCAAAATCATAGTTTAAGCTTTTGCAAAATTTGTTCAATTAAAGGTTCTATATTTTGACTGCATCTGTCATGCAATGTGATTCCTTCTCTTTAGTGCCACCCCCTTGAAAACTATCACTTTATGGGGCCATGCAAACCTGGATTAATACTTGTGTGCACATTAAAATGTCTTTTTGTACGATGTACAATTCTCATAACAGTCTAATAGGTTATTCTTAGCCAGTCTACTGCAGTAATAGCAGTGGAAAATGTGGTTAACATCCACTCATGCATGGGGAAAAACATACCATCTAATACCGTGAAACCGGCAGAATTTAGAAAAATACCGTGATATAGAATTTTGGTCATACCGCCCACCTCTACATCATGTTCAACTTTATCGTCTGCTACAGCTTCAGTTTCAGAATGTTCTCTGTCCATTTTCACCGTTCAATACCTCCACTAATGCATGTACTCCGTTGCATGCGTGTTTAGCGGTGCAGCAGAGAAAAAGGTCCCCCCCCAAACAGTTTCCCACTGCACCACATTCTGAACGTTGTTTAGGCTATTTAAACTGGTGTTGCGGTATAAGAAAAATCCATATCATAACAAAAATAAAAAACAGTTTTAGGTATGAACCAGTATACCGCCCTGCACTAGTTCATCATGAAAGTGAAATGCAAAAAACGTTTAATAAAATACTGCAGCTTTGCATAGCACTTTTTGAGTAACCCAATGTCAAAATTGGTGTGGGTAAAACAAGCAACTATCTTTTTATTTTATTTATTTATTTATTTTAAACAATCGAATCAGCCTTTACCTTTGAATAAGCCCTTTTTTATAATAAATTTGAATTATATTCAAATGTCGAAATTCAATATGGCAGCCCTATTTTACACAGAAAGTGAAAAGGCCACGATTTGAATCCAATTCTCCTGGTTCTGAGAGGTATTGTACAAATCAATAAGTCAGTCAGCAGGAATGCTACCTCTCTTTTTTTCTTTTGTTCTAATTAAAACACATGGCAACATCACTGGTATCTCTCTGTATATTTTAGAATTCTGCATGTTTCTGAACCTGTCCATTCAAAGTGCCACAGTTGATTCTCTTTAATAGCACACAGTTTTTATCAGCCTAGTTGACAGTTAAACAGTAATTAAAGAGTTATTTGTTAATGCTGTAGTCCACATTTTTCTTCTGCTAAATGACAACGTCCAGGCATTTCTGAAAGTGATTGCATTCTTAACACGTTTTTGATTCATTAATGCTTTAACATTTTGTTTAGTGATTATTAGAGCCTTGAAAATGCTAGGCGGTTGGGGGTTAATGATATGGTGTGTGCATATCACCATAAAAAGCAGGAAGTGGGGAAGAATAATATGTATGCAAGTCTGTTGGCATTTTCAACCATTAATCTATTTTTGTCTTCCACCAATGAATGGTGTTTCTTTTAAAAACATACTGTAAAAATATCTGAATACAGTAGCCTGCAATGCCTCACCATGTATGTAGTGTGTAATTTTTATTTCTGGGTTTTGCCCTGATGGTCAAAGTATTTAAGAATTCATTACATTGTGAAAATAAAGTACATTTAGTAAAATATGACTGTGGTACATGAATTTTATGAGTTGCCTACTATTTTAAATTTACTAGTCTTTTGCCAAAAACACAGGTAACTGTTGAAAATTTCCTCCGTGTATTAACTGGAAGGCTACCAGCAAGCACTCCTCGATCAAAACGTCTGTTATCTGATGACAGAAGCAACATACTCATTTATATGACAGGTTGGTTCCTTTTGAGAAACTTGTATATACTGTACAAATAGTGTGTTTTCTTCTGCTCTAGGACATTGCAGCTGAATATTTTAGGAAACTCCAAATTTTAGTTATTTTATAACAAATTTTTATGGTATCGGTTAACTTGGCAGCCGACAATATGCAAGACCATAATTTGGTCAGTCGTCTTTATAGCAGTGGCATCTGTCCTCCCTTGTTCTTTGATGTATTAAACTTATTTTTCCTTTTAAAATCAGGACTGGTATCACAAACTCTCTATTGCTTCGTGTACATCTTTTGACATTACAGTTACACTCCTACTATGTAGTTTATTCTCAGAGTACTTTTGTGTGTTTTGTAAATATTTTATGCAGGTCATGGAGGAAATGGATTCTTGAAGTTTCAAGATTCAGAAGAAATAACAAATGTTGAGCTTGCGGATGCCTTTGAACAAATGTGGCAGAAAAGAAGGTAAGAGTGAATAAAACATAAGTTTTTGCCGATAACCAGCCATTCACCCCAACAAACTTGCAACTCTTATTCATCTACATTCTAAAAAAAAATAAAAATCAAGTTTAGATTTGATGGTCTCTAAAATCTTACCAAGTAGTATGGTAAATTGTAATTTATTCCACAACTTGAAAAACTTTGTAATGTTTGTGCTGAATTTACTGTCAGTAAGTTTCCAACTCTATCTCTGTTCATGTTGAATTTTATTTTAAAGTAGCAGTAGGGATCCACTGTACTAATCCACTTCATTCATGTCACTTCTTATTCTCTGTTACAGTATCATCAAAAAAAATTTTGTAATATGCAAATCATATTTTAGTTTAACATAAGAATTTTCAGTATTTCATTTAGAATATACAGTAGCTGTTGAAGCAGCTTATTTTTTCATTTTTTATGTTTCCATCTGTTTTTCTCTGACACTTTTTAAATTTTTTTTATTTTACCTTTATAATTTCAAAAACCTGTTTTAATATAAAGTTAGTGTTACTGTTTTGACTAAGGATATTAAAAAATTAACCAATATTGTCCCAGAGAGCTGTCCTCACACCTGCTTTTTGTTTTTGTGTGCCTGTATTGACTGTGTAAATGCATGACACTCCTGAATAACAGCAGAAACGTGTGTGCAAACAGTGTGTTGCAGCCACTTAAGTATGAAGGGATAACCCATCTACTTTAATCTACCAGAAATACTCTAAGAGGAAGAAAATGCAATTTACACATGTGTAGGGGTGCGTTAAGTATTGGAGCTGGTTAATCTGTTTATTTGCATTCTTGTTGTCCATTCTGTCTGTTAGATCCTTCTCTGGATTACTGTTGTACTTTAGCACTCACTGGCATGTGTGCTGACTACTGATCCTTCAGCAGTTTTCACATATAAGCAACAAAAGGATACAGCAATGTTTTTATTTCTGTTTTCTGCTTTTTGGTGTTTTTTTTTATTTCTTTTTTAGCCTGCTTCTGATAGGTTTCTGGCTTCTTTTAGGCCATTGCTCTGCAGTGTTAGCTTCCATCTACAGTTAGACATTTTTCCTGCATCAGGTTATTTTTTGGTAACTGCCTATGATCCACTCTATGCTACCTTTAATGAATGTTGTTGTTATTGTGTATGCTAGTATATCCTAACTGCATGAACCTTTCTTGTTCACTGAACTACTGTAAGTGCGAGCTTGGACAGGTTGCAGTCTAAGGCATGTCAGATTGAATGTCATTACTTGAATATAATCCAAAGGCAAAAACTGATATTGTAATCCAATGGGTGTTTTATGTAACACTTATTTTGCCATCATTTTTTTTAACATCACTTCCAGGATCAAACTATTTGTATTTTTGACTGGATATTTTTTGTTTTCATTAGTAACATGGAAACCCGTTGCACCTTATGGTAAAACATTTAAGTGTCATTCAGATCAAATAAAATGTTAAATGTTTAGCAATGTTTAATATAATTGCCTTAGTTAATCTGCAGTTTCATGTGCAGTCTGCATTTTAGTTTGCTGCTGAAATGACACACATTCCATAAAGCAATGAGTAACAATAAAAAAATCAGTTCTTCTGTGTTACATATTTACTCCAGTTGCTCCAGTTGACCATGAAACAAATTTAAGCAGTATTGTTCACTTAGTAATTTTATGATAATTGCTTAAACTCGTTTAAAAAAATTTTTTGTAACTTGTTTTAAATACAGGAGTTTACTAAAAAGTAATTATAAAAAGAAAATACTCAAAAGCCATTTGTAAACCTAGTAATGACTCACTATGCCTCAGTTTATACAGTATAAATGAAAATGGGTAAGGAACATTATATCCATTTGGCCTCTAGGTGCAAAAATAAGCAATAGCTGGGAAACAGAGAAATTGATTAATACTAGTGTTTAGCATGTTCGACCAAACAAAAGTGATTTTTGCCTTGGTTTCTTAATGAATATTGTAAGAGGGAAAATCAGTGGAAAGTGCGGCTAGCTCCACTTACTCTTTGATAACATTACTTTGTAATCACAGTATATCCCATTTTTGTGAAAGAGCATGTTCTCTAGTTTCAAATTACTTTGAAAGTTGAAATTTCCCTTGCTTTCTTTAAGCAACACTACACAAGTAAGAAGCACTTCATCTGTGCATATTCGCCTTGAGCAAAACATTAAAAGTATGTAGAATAAAATATATAAAATACATACAGAGAAGACATACGTATAGCCCCTGATCATCACCCTATGTTTGAATATGTTCAAATATATACCCAATCCTATTGTGCCTGCAGTGTACCACTGACCTGTTCCTATAACTAAAAAAGGCTAACTGTAATCACACAAGACCGAAATAAATTCTTACACACAAACTGCTTAAATTAAACTTTATTGAATTAATTAATCACCAAAATAGTTGATAGATTTGTGGCAGCCCTACTCAATATTCAAGATGTTGACATTTAATCTTTTTTGTTGATTATAAACATATATACAGTTTTTGGCTGACGGCTTTATAAAAGACAGCTTACAAGATCAGAATATTCTACAACAGTTTATAAATATTTTATACAGTTGGAGCACAGGTAGGTTAAGCGACTAGAGGTCAGTGATTCACAGGCTGAAAGTGAAGTGACAGTATTGTGGTTACAAGTGTGCTTCCATAGACACTGCACCATATTTCCTGTGGGGTGCTATTATTTGAGAAGGAATTGTTCAGTAATAAACATTGAGGTTTTTTTGTAGCTACTGTGGAGTATTCAGCTTAATAGATGTTTTTATCCAGCTTTTCTCATGCTAACATAGTTTTCAGCTGCTATGATTAAGCTGTATACACACTGTATTTAATTACATAAGCACATATATAGTTAAATGTTTTACAAAGTTTAAACAACATTTGTTAATGTAACTGTGTTCACAGAGATCCAGATGATAAGATATGACTAATTGCTGGTGGTGGAGGAGAGGAAAATAAAAACTCTACTTAACACAATGCCTGAAAAAATTAAACATCTAGGGAGTCTGCAAATTTCTTTGCAGCAGGAATGTGCAAACATAATACAGATCCACTAATACAGAAAATAAACATAGAGGTAAAAATTGTATCCATTTTCTCTGAACACACAATTGTAGGTTTCTGGCCAATAAAAATATCCATATTACTAACCGAGAATGGTAAACCGGATATGGACGCAGGGACCTGCCCGTGGACGCAGGAGACATAGTGCGCAGGCGCCACACAAAGCCCCCCTCCCCAGAGTGAAACGGGAGAGACTACGAATGTGCGAAGGCGCCACACAAAGCCCCTCCGCCCCATAGCGAAACGGGATAGACAACGTAACGGGAGAGACTACGAACCGTCTGACATGCCGCAAGCAGGATAAAGCGAGGTCAGAAATAAGACAGAGTAGGAAACAAAGTAAAACGTCATAAAGAGGTTAAAGAACGGGGCCAAACACATGGAGAGCTGGTTACAGGAGTCAGACCCACGCCCCCGAGTGAAACGGGACAGACTACGGAGTCCACAAAGGGTCACACGTCAAGCCCGAGATTACGGCTCAAAACCGAAAGAGCTCCACTGACAGAAATAAGAAATGAGGCAATGCGCCCATAGGCAACGACACCACCACACAAAACACGGGAGTCAGCCCCCTGACCCAGAGTGAAACGGTACAGACTACAGACTCCACAAAGGTTGACAAATCAAGCCCGACATAGTACGGAAAAGGATTTGTACTACGGAAATCGCCAGATACTACGAAAGTTGTATTCGCCTACAACGCGCAACTGAAATAAACGTACACACTACACAGCAGAATCCACGCATTTCTAAAATAACCGCAAGCACACACCCGACATCATACAGAAACCCCACAAATACGGATAATACAACATATTTGAATCACATTATCCCCGCCCCAGAGTAAAACAGGACAGACTACGGAGTCCACATAGTACGGAAATCACCAGATACTACGAAAGGCGTATTCGCCTACAACACATATACGGACAAAACAACATATTTGAATCACATTACAGTAATACAATATTAACCGTACAACCACAGATAACACAGCCGCAACACCTGATGGGTAATAAGAATAAACGAACGATCCGTATTACACGTACGTCATCCTCGCACGTACAAACTATACAGCATAGGTGAATCTCATTACAGTGATGCATTATTAACAGTACAGCCACAGAAAACGCTCCATATTAACAGTAAGTGCAATCATCCATATTACTTACCCATATTACTAATGGTAAACAGCAGGCACAGGTTCAAAATGCCGGGGGTTGGCAAAAGACAGAGTAGACAACAAAGTACAATGTCATAAAGAGGTTATAATGCAAGGAGGCCAAACACGTGCAGAGCAGGTTACAGATAATGAAAACTGCAATTCAAAAGACTCAAACAAAAACGTGGGCACGAAACACATTCAGAGCAAGATACAGAAAATGAAAGCAGAAATAAATGACAGCGTCAAACAAATAACGTAAACATTGCATTAGCGCAAAAAAAGAGAAATTATTACTCTGAGAAATAACTAAACGGTGGATAGTCATCGAATATATATGGACACAGGTGATATGTCAGATGTATGTAAATATTGTAAGGCTGTTGTACCTCACATGCATTTATTGCTTACTTTCCAAAACAAATTAATAACTGCTGATGATGTGGATCGCTTGGTCTGTGCTGGAATTCCAAAACCTATCCTGAATTATGGTACACAGTCATTAAACACATGTCTCACGGACCTCATTTAAAGGATTCAGCACATTGGGACTCAAAGGATTCCAAATATTGTTTTTACGCAAGTTCTGAAATAAAAGTGAAATTAATGAAATAGCAACAATCTTAAAGGTGTGTATCCGGAACACCAAACAGGGGGTTGGCGAGCGAAGCGAGCAGGGGGCAAAGCCCCCTAGTTAAATTCTAACTGTACACTATAAGTAATTACCATTCATCTGGAGCCAGTAGCTTCTAGAATTCAGAATGCTTATGGAACTGGAAATGAAAGTTCTTAGATCTATTGCTTATTTAATCTAGAGAATGGCTGCTGACTGACAGAAGTGAATTTTTTTTTTTTTTTTTTTTTTTTTTTTTTTTTTTTACAACCAGCATGTGATGCTATTGAGTGAAAGAAGACTAGTGGTACTTCTAATTTTGACTGTATTGATAGGGCAGTTTTGTTCTTATTACTAAGATTCCCAAACCAACATATTAAAGTAAATGTAACTACAGATTCAATGATATACTTTTAAAGCGTGGTAATGCAGATTTGTGTATTTTAAAACAATAGAGCTTCACAAGAAACAACGGGCTTTTCTTCCTCTGTATATGGATCTAAGGTCAGCCTATCAATGATTGTCCCTGAATATTTGTAGTGCTCCATCACCTCTACTGTCGGTTCTTTTAGTCTTCTTTAGTGAGGGGAGGTGAAGAACATTGAAATCTACAGTCATAACCTTGTTTTTAGAGATGTGTAGCTATTAAAAAGAATAATCATATTGTTTAACAAAATAACTGAAAGTACATCCATATTTGTTTCCCTTGTCATAGAAAATAATAACTATGACAGAGTTCTCCACACATCTTAAGATGTGGATGTCCTTGTGTAAACTATGGCATACTGGTGCTGTGTTGGTAATTGTTAATGCCTAGTGTTTCCAGTCAACTTAATATATCATTGTGTGTTTTTGTTTTTTGACCGTTCAGTCTTTAATGTTTTAGTATCTAGTTTATCATTAAAAGGGGAGCAATGAAGTCATAGCTACTTAGATTAAGTAATTGTGGTGACCAGCTCTGATTTCTCATTTACCAAATTAGGTATTGTTACAATTAACACACAAGGCTTGTTGTTTTTCTCTCACTCTGGAGTAGTAATCAAAATTTGGCTTTTAAAACAATTTTCTAATTCTGCGTATTTTTTCCTGTCTTTTAAAGACTGGTAATCTTACAACCTTCATGGCCATTTATAGTTAGTTTTCAGCTTTCTGATTAAAGAGTATATACTTTTTACACCATAGTGATTCCCCTTTCACTTTAGTTTATTCTGTATTTTGCAATGGGCACCTTTTTAAACTTTAGCCTGTTTTACATTCCTTAGATGCTGAAGTTTTTTGCCAATGGATCCATTTTTTATTATTAGTCAACAAACTAGGATTTCACATTCTAATAATAGGTCTGGTTCTCAGCCAAACATTTATTAGGAATGAAACAAGAACATCAAGAGTAAATAATCTGGAATTGTTTTGTTAACAATAGGGAATTACAATTGGAATGTTAACAAACCAGTGTGTTGTGAGGTGCAAATGAGGGAGAGAAGAGCCAAAGAAAAGTTGGGTTCTAACCAGACCACCCTGTTTAGTGAGAAATAGGCACATGGTGGCGCAACAGAATAATGCATAACAAGTGCCTTCCTAGCCTCTGAGGATTTTGAAATAAATTGTCTCTCTTGAACAGGTCTGGGTCAAGGAGCTCTGTCTTGCAGGATTTTGTCCCTCAGACTGAGAAGCCATCTTCCGAAAGCCCCCGAGTTTATATTATAGTTATTGTGACCGAAAGAGGCTTAGATTAGGCGAAGGTCACAGTAGCTTTGGTGTCTGGGCGAGCTAAGGCTTGTTAGCATATTGGTGCCCCCATTTACCCTCGTGGGAAATTGCATACCTTGTCTGAGCCTGTAAGGTGATATTCAGGCACCCGTGTGTGACAATCTGAATTGTGTGAATTATGATTTTAAGAATGTGTAGAGCTTAAACTCTTTAGCATACCCAATTACAAAAATATAACTAATATACAGTTTAAACTCCTGTTGTTATATAAACAAAATTAGGCTTGTGATATGCTGCATGTTCATTTAGTCTAAAGACTGTAATCCCACCTAATAAACTACTGATTTTTCAGGTACAATGAGCTTCTGTTCATCATTGATACTTGCCAAGGAGCCTCAATGTATGAAAGGTTCTATTCACCAAATATCATGGCTTTGGCCAGCAGCCAAGTTGGGGAAGACTCTCTTTCAGTAAGATCTAATTCTTTTTTTTTTTTTTCAGCTAGTAATGTGCCATTATATAACTACTTAACCATTTTTGTTTAATTTTGTGAAAGAGAGCACCCTACCCTAGTGGCTTCACATGAATCAGGTTTTTGTTTGTGCCATTAGCTACCAGGAAGTGGAGTTTGATAAGCAAGTTTGAAAATTGATTAATGAGTTGTAACCCCTATTACACTCTCATTACTACATTCCCCATTATCTCTAATCTCTTTTTGTACAAAAATGATTATATTTTTGCCAGTTATTTTCTAACTGCCTTAAACAATGGAAATTATACTTTATGTTGAATAAATTTAACTCACACTTTATTGGTTATCTTTAATATAGGAGCATAGGTAACAAATAACCCTTGCTAGAAGCTTGAGCTGTATAACCAGATCCTGCTGGTGATGTGTCGTCAAGGCAACGTTTGTATATTTGTTATGTTTTAAAATTTGAAAAAGGAAAAAGTTAAGAAAAATAGAGGAAGGTCTTTGAGCATGGCAAATTCACTATATAAATGCAATTAATCATTTATTATTATAAGTTTTTGTGTGCTTATTATAAACAGTGCTTTTTTACAAAAGTGAGAGGAGGCACTTTGAATAAAGCAAAGGCTTACGTAAAATGTGTCATTGTAAATACGAATGTTTTATATGTTCATTTGTTTTTTTACCGTACATGTAAATCTGTCCAATTTTCATTATTATTTTACATTCTACAATCTCTCTCTCCCCAACCCCCCCCCCCCATTTAATACAGCACCAACCTGATCTTGCAATTGGAGTACATCTTATGGATAGATACACCTTCTATCTGTTGGAATTTCTAGAGGATATTCATCCGGCTAGTCAAAGCAACATGAATGACCTAGTAAGTATTCGCACTTAAATGAACTACACAATAAAATGAACTGTGATATATTCTTCACTACTTGTAAAGCACAAATACAAATGAAAAAATGTTTCTATTAAGGGTGGTTATATTTTTAACATATTAACAATTAATTATGCATAGTTTAAACCATTCTCAGTATTGTTGTTTATTATAATAAAATAATGATATTAGTAGCTTAAGTAATGTTTACTATTGTTAGATATTTAGTATTGTTAGATATTTGACTCTCTGGTGCTAAACATGATTTAATGATAATTTGAACTGTAGATTCTATTTATGTTTTTGGTTAGAAGGGGACAAAGGTGATGTGTTGCATGTTGATTAGCATATTCAAATAAGACTTTCACTGTACTCTGTACACACGAGAGTAAACGTTGTGAGAACCTTGGCATGTAGATGCAGGACCTGAGCCACACCAGGTTAAGTCTGTTTTTTATTGTCCTAGTCATGTAGGGGTTGGGTTTCTGAAAACTAGCTTGTTTGTCATGACTTTGTCTGGCAGTGAGTATATTGCTGAGCCAATGAAAAAGTATTCTTATTGGAAAAATGCTGTTTAGAAATATCACCCTGGTTGAGGTAAATTACATCAGTCTTTTCATTGTAAAATCAAATCTAAGCTAGTGAAAGGTTTTTATATCAAGCCATTGGTAAATAAAAGCGAAATAACTTATGTTTAGAGTGTTTTTTTCCTAGTTTTTGCATATGTGTGTTTTTGCAGTATATATGTTGAAGCTTAAATTGCTTGCCCCAACTCCAAACCATTAGAGGACCTTCATTTGCTGCTGCTGGTAAGACAGGGCAGTAATTTCCTTGATTTATAGATTAGTTTTCACACTGTTCCCACGAATCACTGCAGTACAAGCAGGGCTAGATCTTAGAAAACATGTATATGCCCCGCAAACTAGTGTTAGCAATGACTGATGTTATAAAGTTTTCCTGTATATTGTGATTTTATTTATATTCATTCCTGGTACAATAATGCATAATTCTACTACTCCACAGCCCTGCATTACTTTCTATGATAGAATAGTACATTTTGCCTGTCTTTTTGTCCTTATGTAGAAGAATACACAAGAAAAATATAAATATAAGTCTCCTCCAAAAGTATTAGAACAGCAAGGCCAATTTGTTTTTGTTGTGCACTGAAGACATTTGTGTGTGAGATCAAAAGATGAATATGAGAAGAGAGATCACATATGTTAATGTAGAACGCTGTACATTTTCTATCAAACCACCCCGTTTTTCAAGTGAGCAAAATTACTGGAACGTGACAAGCAACAGGTGTTTCTTGTCACCCATGTGTGTCATATAAAATTGATTGTTTAATCATTAAGTATCCCTCGATATCTACTCTGGAGTTTAAGCTTTGGCTTTCACCTCTGAAGACTGCATTTGCAATTAAGGGGGGTACACCAACAGGAAGACGAGAGCTGTTAATGGGAGAAAGACAGGCCATTCTGAAGCTGAGAAAAGGGGGAAAAATCCATCGGAGGCATTTCAAAAACATTTTGTATAGCCAATAACACAATTTAGAATGTCCTGCAAAAGAAGGAAGCCACTGGTATACTGAGCAACGACCATCGAACTGGTCATCCAAGGAAAACAACAACTGATGACACACAATTGGTTGAGAACAGTAAAGAAAAACCCCAAAACATCAGTTCGTAACATCATGAACAACCTCCAAAGAGCAGGAGTGGCAATGTCACAGTCCACTGTTCGAAGGAGATTTAGAGAGAGATGAAACAAAGATTCACCTCTACCAAAGTGACAGACACCAAAGTATGGTGAAAGAAGGGATCTGCTCATAATCCTAAACATACAAGCTCATATGTGAAGCATGGTGGAGGTTGTGTCATGGCTTACACTTGCATTGCTGTTTCTGAAGCAGGCTCAATCATTTTTACTGATGATATAACTCATAATGATAGTAGCAGAATGAACTCAGAAGTCTACAGAAACATATTGTCTTCAGAGAAATGCTTCCAAACTAATCAGGAGGAATTTATTATGCAGCAAGGTCAGTCAGTCATTATCCAACCCACTATATCCTAACACGGGGTCACGGGGGTCTGCTGGAGCCAATCCCAGCCAGCACAGGGCACAAGGCAGGAACAAAACCCGGGCAAGGCGCACACACACACACACACACACCCCCACACACTAGGGACAATTTAGGATCGCCAGTGCACCTAACCTGCATATCTTTGGACCGTGGGAGGAAACCGGAGCACCCAGAGGAAACATGCAAACTCCACATAGGGAGGACCCGGGAAGCGAACCCGGGTCTCCTCACTGCGAGGCAGCAGCGCCACCACCGTGCTGCCCTTATGCAGCAAAGTAAATGATCCAAAACACACTGCCACCTCAACAAAGAACTTCATCAATTCATCAAAGAAAAAAAAAAAAAGGAAGGCTTTGGACTGGCCAGGTCAGTCACTAGATCTTAACCCAACTGATCATGCATTTCACTTCCTGAAGAAAAGACTGAAGGAAAAAAACCCACAATTGGACAAAAACTAAAAGATGCTCTGGCAAAAGCCTGGAAAAGCATAACCAATGAAGAAACAAGAAATCTGGTGTAGTCTATGGGTCTATAGACTTGATGCAGTTATTATGACCAAGAGATATGCAACCAAATATTAAGTATTTTTGACTTTAATTGAAAACATTCTATTCAAATACTTTTGCTCTCAAAACTGGTTGGCTTGATACAAAATGTGCTATGTTCTATGTTGTTTAACATACCCAGATGTAAATACCAGGGAACAAAACTGAAACTCTGGTCTCTCTTATTCATCTTTTGATCTTCCATACCAATGTCTTCAGTGCACAGCAAAAACAAATTAATTGGCCTTGCTGTTCAAATACTTTTGGAGAGGACTGTATATTTCTGCAACATTACCAGCCTTGTGACGAAAAATATTAAAGTTGATTTTCACCTCTGCCACCTCTGCATATGTGAATTGAAACATACACAGTATTGCCAAAAACTGGATTGAGCAAAGCTAGTACAAGTTGAGTTTCCAGTATCAGAAACTTTTTGAGGGCTGACATGATGCCACAAGTGGAAAATTCCACCAGGGCCTCTTTTATAAAACTTTACTTAGGCGTGAAAATATGCTTATGCCAAAAAGTGGATGTAAATAATATATCTACAGATTTATTCTTTCAGAGCAGAATGGGAGTGGTAGAGGTCCCCCATGAAGCATCAAGCGCAGTTAAGCAACGCAATGCCTGAGTTTTGTCCCCAGTGAAGCGGCATGATAACTCCCAAGTTAAAAAGTGGTGCTTGGCACCTTTTAAATTACAAATGACTTGAGTGATAATGGAATGTTACTGCTTATGGGGAACAAAAGCAGTTTCATTTTCGCTAGGTGCAATTATTGCAATATTAGTTCAGTAAATTGTTCCAATTACGTTAGGAAAGCCAGACACTGCTGCAAATTGCCTTTTTATTTTGGCAGTTTTTTATGTTGGCAAGAGGGAACAAAATACAGTCTAGATAAATCATATTCAACCTCAAAAATGATGAATATGTTTGTCACCTCAATGCACATAATAATAATGGCTCAGTGGTTTGAATTATTATATGTGCGAGTCGTAATTTAGCTACTTTGTCTGCATTTTCCAACTTAAACAAAGATTTCCTCAAAATCTCATTATGTATATGATAATTTCAAAATCCAAAATTTTTCTTTATTTCAGCTCTTAAGAATTAAAGTGGGTTCTTCTTTTTTTTCTTATTGAGTTCTTCAATCTTAGTGTTTCAGAAGTGGGTTAGAGTGCTTACAGAGTACATGAATATTTTACCCTATAGTTAAAAAAAAAAAAAAAAAAATGTACATGGTGTTAATGTCTAATAGGTTTATATAAGTTTATAGTTTTATAGGGTCTATATTTTCATGTGTACAGAGTGTAGTGAATTTCTTTAAGGTCCTAATTGACTTGCATCATGTTTTCTCAGTCACCATGATTAATGAGTATAACTACCTTATCTCAAAACTTTTTGCCTTCATTATCTGAAATAACTACCAATATTTTCACTGGCACAGCATTATAACCATCATGAATACTTGATTCTTATAGCCTACTTCCTAGAACATGCCATCGCTATTAATTTTACAAGGCACATAGAAGTACAACAGGTGCTAGTAGTTAATAGGAATGGATTTCCAGTATAACATGCCAATTTGTACAGAAACTTCACTGACATGTATGGTAAATTTAAAGCTGATTTTTTTCTTGTATTTTAAGTGTGACTTAATGCAACCACTGATGGAGCTTCAGCAACAGAGCTGGGGAGAACATCGTAGGGATTATGGGTGACAAAGCTTAATGAGTGATAATTGTTACCTATTAGTAGTAAGCAGGTTTCCGCAGAGATTCTGAAAGCTATAGAACCCTAAAAATTGCAGCTGTTAAAGATGAGAATTACTTGCAAAAAGAGAGTACCCACCTTGCAGTGTCAATACAGAGGCATCCACATCTCTTACAAGAAGGGAAAAATAATAGAGCAAGATGGGAGTGAAAAATGTATTTCATTTTACAGATGCCAAAAAGTGTTTATGCACTGCTTAGTTCACAGATACAGAAATCACTCATATGCTGTCAACTATTGCAGTTTTCTTTTTAAGTAATTGTGTGTTATTTTTTACCTTTGCAGTTTAAAGTCTGCCCAAAGAGTCAGTGTGTGTCTACTCCAGGACACAGAACAGACCTCTTTCAGAGAAATCCTAACAGTGTTCTGATCACAGATTTCTTTGGAAGTGTCAGAAAAGTTGAAATTACTATGAGTACTATGAAGCTAAATCCGAACAATACAGAGAAGAATGAAATGTAAGTATGTGTTAAATATGTATTAATAAATGCTGAGTTTTTAAATAGAGTTCTCTTTCAATTTGAAAAATAAAGTTGTCCTGCATTTGTAATTAAGTGGCTTTCATTTACCAGCAGTAGTCATCAGCATAAAGCAGTAATAGTGATTTATTGAAGATATTGTCTATTTATACAGTTTAAATATGCTCAAGAGAGTGTGAGTTAACAGCCTTTATCAGAGCTGAACAAGTGTACCTTGTAATAGACTGGCTTGTTCAAGGTTTCCTGTCTTATGCTTGAGGTCTGTTGAGATACACTGTGGCCTTCACAAACATGTATTGCCTTAAGCAGGTTCGAATACAGCATGAATGAGCAGCTTGCGAGCAAATGTGAATAACCACTGAGCTGTCATAAAAGTGGATATTATTGTTTGACACAGAATGTCCTAATGTTGTACAGTATAGTATATTCCAACAAGCAATGTGAAATAAATAACAGCAAACACGTCTTGTTTAGAGTAGCATAGTGGCACAGTTGTTAGCACTCCTGCCTCTTGCATCCAGCATACTGTCTTTGAAGTCAAAGCCTGGTTGTTCTGTGTTTGAAGTGTGCATATGTTCTCCTTTTACTCTGTAGGTTTTACTGCAGATACTTGTGTTTCCCGCCAATGTTCTTGAAGTCATGCACTTTAGTTTAACTAGTATTTCTAAACTCCTACATTCTAAATTTCAGAACTCCGAATACTAACTTTTCAAAATCTTTTAGTACTAGGGTGTTGTACTGTGTTAGCCATAATGAATGTAGAGAAAATCCAAGCAAAATGACACCTTTTATAAGATTACATCTTGCCTGAAGAAGGGGCCTGAGTTGCCTCGAAAGCTTGCATATTGTAATCTTTTTAGTTAGCCAATAAAAGGTGTCATTTTGCTTGGCTTTTCTCTCCAAAATCCTTTAGAAAATATTTCCCTCACATATTCTGCCTGCCTCTTTTGGATAGGAGTTTTGAAATAATATTGTTTTATTTGTGAACATTCTTTTAATTTTTAGTGGTTCACAGTTGCCCTGTAGTGGTTAAATCTTTAAATATGACCAATGCAACATTAATATTTTTTCCTGTATATGCAGTTATTGCAGTATGTAGAGTAATTAATTCAAAACAAGATGGTATTAAATTGGAAAAGTGGAATTGAAGCTGATATACTGTACAAATAAGAAAGGAATTTCAGTCTTATGTACACAGATGGCCATTGTTATGGAACAGTATTGTCCCTCGCTAAACCTCTGCATTATTACATATACAGTGGAACCTTGGTTCTCGACCATAATTCGTTCCAAAACTCTGGTCGTAAACTGATTTAGTCGTGAACCAAAGCAATTTCCTCCATAGGATTGTATGTAAATACAATTAATCTGTTCCAGACCATATGAACTGTATGTAAATATATATATTTTTAGGTTTTTAAGCACAAATATAGTTAAGTAAACTATAGAATGCACAGCGTAATAGTAAACTAAATGTAAAAACACTGAATAACACTGAGAAAACCTTGAACAACAGAGAAAACTAACACTGCAATAGTTCGCGCTACCAACCGCTGGCTAAAAACACTTTTTTTTTTAATGAGTTTTAAGCACAGGGAAAAAAAATGAACATTTGAAAAAATCCGTAATTTAATAAACCACCAAGAAAAGTAACATTGCAACAATGCACACTATGAACCGATCGCTGTAAACAGAAGTGAAAACAAAATCAAGCCCAGTGCATTCTTTAACTGCCTTCCTACCTTATGTGTCCAGCCCCCTCTCTCTCACGCTGCCTGTGTGTGTGTGTGCGCGCGTCTCTCTCGCGCTGCCTGTGTGTGTGTGCGCGCGTCTCTCTCGCGCTGCCTGTGTGTGTGCGCGCGTGTCTCTCTCGCGCTGCCTGTGTGTGTGCGCGCTCTCTCTCGGGCTGCCTGTGTGTGTGCGCACGCGCTCTCTCTCTCTGCCTGTGTGTGTGTGTGTGTGTGTATGTGTGTTCTCTCTCTCGCGCTGCCTGTGTGTGTGTTCTCTCTCTCTCGCTGCACAGGAAATGCACAGGGAGAGACTGAACATGTACAAACCGAAAAGGGAAACTGGCTTGTTCGTATACCAAGTATGTGGTCGTGAACCGAGGCAAAAGTTTGGCGAACTTTTTGGTCGTAAACCGATTTGTACATGTACCGAGACGTTCGTGAACCGAGGTTCCTCTGTATTTAACCACAAATATCTAATACACAGTTAAATCAAAACCTGCTATTACCCAAAAAAATTTTCAGCTTGAACAAGTAATGCAACGTTTAATTATATAATGTAACAACTAATTTTATCAAGCATTTCATTTACTTAACTTCTGCAATACCCAGTACCTTATGTATAATTCATAGCACCCTTATAGTAGCAATGATTTCAACAATATGTAATTATTTCTTACTCTGTCACAAAAAACATTTGAAGAATTTTTGCTAACCCCTCCTTGCAGAATACCTCCTTGTCATTTGTGGATTTGGGAGCATCAACTAATTATTTCAGCTGTTACTGTAGCATTTTAATTGGGTTTATGTCTGTCTGGAAAGGGTACAAAACCATATTCTACTGACACAAAATTTTTACAGATGGTTTTCAGAATTATATGGCATGATGCATCTCAGGAGCCTATGTGTTAGCAATTTCAATGGTATTGGTTTGTGTCTGCAGTGCCACTATACTGTATACTACTATAACTCCTGAAAATCATAGAATTCACAATGAAATACAGGGTGAGCCAAAATGAAGTACCACATTTCTCAAGGTCTTTGGGTGAGGTAGAGGCAGCCGAGTGGGTTGGGTTGAGGGTCGTTTGATGGGCAATCCTTGGTCCGGTGCACACAGTGGTTTCGCTGTCAAAGCGTTCTTCAACAGCAACAAATTCATCATCACTACGCAATGCACCTTCCGAACACACTTCAGCATTCCTCCTAACGGTGATGTCCCAAATCAGAAAACAATTCTTCAGTGGGTGGCTAAATTTAGACAGACGGGTAGAACATTGAGCAGAAAATCTCTAGGCCGTCCTCAGACTGTACGAATGCCTGAAAACATCCAAGCTGTAAGGGCATCAATTTTGCAGTCCCCTAGACGTTCAGCGCGCAAACATGCTTCTGCCTTAGTCATTTCCAACACGTCTTTGAGGAGGATTTTGCATGAGGAACTTAATTTCCATCCATACAAAATGATGGTAGTGCAGGAACTTGCTGAGAGAGACGGAGAGCCGTAGAGAGTTGTGGACGAACATTCTGCAAACCGTTCATTATGATGCCATCGTCATGTTCAGCGTTGAGGCACGTTTACATTTGAATGGTTGCTTAAATAAGTAAAACCTTTCGCTACAGTGAGTGTGTTACAGTTTGGTGCGCTGTTGCAGAATTTGGCATTGTAGGCCCTTACTTTTTTGAGGAGGTGGAGCTACAGTCACCGTCCCTTCAGAACATTACATTGAAATGCTAGAGAACTTTTTGCGGTCCCAACTGGAAGAAATGGATGTGGTGGATGCCTGGTTTCAACAGGATGGAAAAACAGCTCATATGGCACGGAGATCATGCAAGTTTTGCGGGAGATGTTTCCGGGGAAGCTGATCTCCCTGCGTGGTGATGTCTGGTGGCATTCACGTTCACCCGATCTCACTCCATGCGATTTTCTTCTTGTGGAGCTATTTCAAGTCGAAGGTATACACACACTGACCTCAAAACCTTGAAACTCTCAAGGACGCTATTCCCCTTGAAATGGGTGAACAAGTCACGTGAGCGTTCAGAAATCGTCTCGGAAGAGTTTATCACTAGTGATGGCCACCACCTTGAAGACATCATTTTTAAAACACAGAGAAAAAAATCTATTTTGTATATATTTTCCTGTCGTAATGAAATTTATTTGATCTTGTAGCATTTTTGTAGAATAAACATTTGAAATGTGGTACTTCTTTTTGGCTCACCCTGTATATATACAGTTTTACTCCTCTATAAATACTGTAGGGTACTTTTTGCCCTTCAGCATAGTAAAACTGTGCTGATAAGCCAAGAATCCGGTTTTGATTCATAATAGTAACATTCTTGCATCATTTTCGAGAGGTTTGTTTTACATGTGTTTCTCCTAATCAAGGAACAAGTTAATATTTAAAGATGTGAACGTAAATTTAAAATAAAAAAACATACAAATCAAAGAGAAATTTGTTAATATTGATGTAGTTTTTATATGCAATTTTAGCTGACAGGAAACAAAGCATGGCTGAAGTCTTCACGTGAAACAGAGTATGTCAGTAAATATGTACAATGTTATTCTAACAGCCATTTTTCAAATGTAGGTTTATATCATTAACAGATACTACTTGAAAATATTTTAATGTTATTTGAGCTCTTTCAGTGGTACAAAGCATAGTATTTGTACCCCATGGTTTGATAATGCTGGATTCAACTGTGGAGTATAGTGCCTTCTTGTGGAATTATCATGTGAGCTCTTCATGGACTGGCTTTCTGTTTACAACCAATATCCAAACGTTGCTCATTCTTGCCTCTGTAGTCTGGCTTCCTTTGACCCTGAATGGGAAAAACCGGGTATGAAATATAATGGATGGATTGATACACTAGCCTAAATGAATACTTGGGCATTTTCCCAGCTGTTTGAAAATACAGTTACTGTATGTCTGTTAAAGTTTATCAATAAAACAGCCATTGCAGCCATATGTTTTTAGGACTGTGTCATCAGTAAGATTAGCTGGTTTGAACTTTTAACATATGTTAATTGTTGGCATCTCTATTCCAGATATTTTAATTAGTACTAACTTAGTCTATTCCTGTTCAGTATATTTAACCTTCCATGATAATTATAATAAACGTAAAGTCTGCAAGTACAGAAATATGTTAGATTTCCCAGTAAAAAATACACTCACAGTATAGCCATTTCTTTTCTGTCTAGTTGTATTACCTGAAGAAGGGGCCTGAGCTGCCTCAAAAGCTTCCATATTGTAATCTGTTCAGTTAGCCAATAAAAGGTGTCATTTTGCTTCACTTCTCATTGCATCCATAATGGCTAACACGGTACATCACCCTACTACTTGAAATGTAAATACTAAGCCATATTGCAATTTCTAAGTGCCTGTTAATATTATTTTGACATAACCTTCTCAGACATGCTTTACTCCATTTAAGTGTCTCAGAGGGTCTGGATCCTATCCAAACAGTACTGTGTGTAAAACAGGAAACAGGCACACACCCACATTTGCAAATACACTAGGGCAAATCTTGTATCACCATATAATTTTGTCAGCATTTATTTGGGGATGTGGAAGGAAAACCCACACATGGAGGAGCAGTCATTTTTGCCCCATATCTTACCACCCTTCTGATTTTTTTCAAAGTATATTAAACCATAACAGACCTTTTGTAATGCTGAGTTGGATTAAGCTGGTTTGAGAATATTATATTATAAGACCACTATGATCTCACCTCTGTATGGTTAACCTTAATGTAATACTTTTGATTTCAAAATCCCTTTATTACAGGATAGCATTTATTGTTCTACTGTATTGTTTCATGGAGACTACAAGTAAGACAAATGTCTAAACAACTAAGGAATAGACTAGATATGCATCTATACTGTGAGCAAAATAAAACAAAAATATAATTTTAGTAAATCCAAATGAAATTGCATGCATGCAGTAGAAGTTTTATAACACCAGATGGCAGTGAAATATTGTCTATCATTTATTTCATTGGTGAATGAAAAAAAAACAGTCCTTGAAATTATAGTTGCCTTTGTAAATGATAAAGTGTTTGCTATACACTATTTTTAATGGGCAGAATAATGATTATGTAATATACAGAATATTGATATTCAACATAAAACATTTCGTTTAAACTGTTGCCCCTTATAGACATCTCCTAGGAACCTGATTGCAAAACCTTCAGACAACAGAGTTTTGACAATAAAGGCTTAAACACCAAAACACATCAAAATGAAGATTATTGGGGGAAGAAGATATCAAAAACAAAGAATGCATGTTTGCTTCACTTGCCAATGGCATTTCTGATTATTACTTCGGGATAGCTCTCCCAATTCTTTACACAGCATCTTTCCATCCTGACGGTTTTTCGGCACTCTTGTTAAAGACTCCTCCACCTCCTGCCTGAGAATTCATGTCTCAGACTTCCAATTATATTTTGTTTGTCTCTGACAAGAAGAAACCATTTGTAAGTCTACCCCAATGGTAATTGCATTCTTAGGTCAACTGTGCCTGTCAGAGACCCCTTATAACATAGTACCCTTAATGCTTAAATACCCCGTTGATGCAGGGGGTTGTTTCAACTTTTACCAGACCCAATGCTTTAATATTTGTTTATGATGTTTGTCCCAAAAGTATACTCTAATAAAGTCTTTTCCCACACCACACCGAAACTTTTCAACGTTTAAAACCAATGATATATTAAATACATTGCTGCTTCCTACACTTTGAACAGTGCTTGTAAATCTAAGATCAGCAAAGTTTATTCTAATGTATTTTTTCAGTATTTCAAAATTAATTTGTTTCCTGCTTTTATATTTTGGAGCAAAGGAAGTATTCTTTGTATTCTTCCGCCCATCTGTTATCAGAATACCACAGACAGCAAGTGATAGACTTAACTGCCTCGGTAATGTTGCCATATGAACTGTAAACTTAAAAATGTTATATAAGCTATGGCTATTGCCCAACAAAATATGCCACACTGATGCCTTGTGTGCACCATTGCTGAGTAACATTCTTCCAAGAAGTATGCCCTAAAATCTAAAACAAGATAAAGAAAACAAAAAAAATGGACATGTCTCACAATACAGTAATGCAGTAAAAACAAAAAAATGAATCCCTTCAGGAAATGAATGCAGGTCCATCAATGAGGCAAAGTAAAATTCTGGGGGAAAAAGTGCTTTTAAACTTCCAGGATAAAAACCTTTGGTGAAGTCTTACAGACATACCTCTGCTATTAAGAGGGAATATCCAAGAAAACATTACATTGTAATAACATCTGTGGAAAGCATACCCCTGGACACAGACAGACAGACAGACACCAGAATGTCCAAAAGCACAGTCCTTTATTTTCTGTACAGCTCCACAATGCCTTATCCCAACAACTTTCTTCTTTTCTTTCTCTTTCTTGGACCTCCACTCCCCTCCTCACAAGCTTGGTCTCCTTCCTCCCAACTCCGGCCCTCTTACTGGAGGGAGGTGGCCCCTTTTATAATGACCCGGATAAGCTCCAGGTGCTCCGTCTGACGACACTTCCTGGTGTGGCGGAAGTATCATGAGAGCACCCGGAAGCACTCCGGGCATCCCTGGGATTTCTTCGGCAGCACTTCCTGGTGTTGCAGAAGTGCTGCCATCCAGGGTTCCATAATTGTCCGGGCGCCCCCTGGCAGTAGCCACGTCCTCCCATAGGGATGAGCTTCTCAGCTCCGTTCCAATGGCCCCCAAGCAGACCCGGGTGGCTGCCCTCTCGTGGCCCAGGGGAGGTATCAACCCTCTCGTGGACCATCCGTGCGTACATCCTATTATTGTCCCTGGTACCTGCAGTCAGACATCAGGTTTACTAGTATTGTGTCCGTCAAGTGCATTTTCTACTTTTGAGATTTTGCAGCAGTTCATATCCATGTCTAAGTGTAGTCCATTATGATTCAATGTTTTTTTATGTTGCCTGCACAGTTTCTCTCCCACCATTTTGTCATTTTGCAACACCTAAGCATAATACAGTTCTATGAAAAGTGCTTTGAATTGCAGCTACAGTGGATGTAACCACAATTCATCTGTCAAGTATTCCCTTTGAAAATTTTTTTTTGTCTTAGTATGTTCTTTCTTGTTGATTGAATTCCTTTATTAATTCTGCTTATTTTGTTCTGTTAATGTATTTTAACTCCTCTTATTTGTATAAATTACTTAATTATTTAGCTAGTAAATTTTTTTCCAATTTTCTTGTGACGGTCAATGTCTTTTTAGCAGCTTGAACCTGTACCCAAGGATGAGCCCTGCAAGTGAGAGCACATGCATTCAGTAAGAGGTGGTGAAAGGTGCATTAGTGTTTTTATTTAAAAAACAAAATGAAATCAATGTCATGTGCAATATAGTGCGATGCTCCTTCTACTAAATAAATAAAGAATCCATAAAAGCTGTGCCTATCCGTGAGTTGAAAATCAATTCATAAATAATCTGTGAATAAAACCATGCATTAATCGTGTACTTTCTGCTTCCTTCCTCTCTCTGAGCCTAGCACCATTCATTATCTTCTCAGCTCACCACATTGGTGTTCCCAGCTGACAAGAGACATCAGCAGGTGTGGTCCCCACTTCCTGGTCTCGTCCCGACCGTTTCCACCCACATTTGCCAGAATGCACTGAGTCTCCTGGCCCTCTGTCTTCCATTAATCTCCATTCACCGTCTTTGGGTACCCTAGGGGAACACCACCATCATCCTCCACACCTCCATATATACTCGGTGGGGGATGATTCTTCCATAGAGAGTAGTTCAGAGTAGTTCCTGTCATTCTCCATTTGGGATCATGAATCAGCTGCCTCCTCCTCTTCACAACAGCTGGTACACCTGAACCTGTTTTCTCACTCACAGTTCTCTTACTGTACTGCTTTTCCCTGTTTCCCTATGCAGGTTCTTTTTTATTTAAGCTGCCTCCAGGCACAGGTGCTGCAGTCACCAACTCAAAAGTGTGAAAGAAACACTTTACTGACCCACTCACATCTGCATGTGAAAACACGATCAGCCAAGCACCTCAATCCACCCCTGGGTGGCTTGTGAATGTATTCACGTGCATCTGCTCCCACCTGGAGCCAACATGCCTCGGATTATTTAACTTTAAAAAACGCACAGCACCACAAATCTCTCTCATCATATGTAACTGTAGTGCAGGTAAAAAGCAGTCACTCAACATCACTATAGTTTTCATCCCAGTCCAAAACTTTGTATACCTCTGGAACAATGTCATTTTACAAACTTTCACAAGTTAATAATAATACATTTTATTTATATAGCGCCTTTCCCATGCTCAAGGCACTTACAGAATATAGTAAACAACGGCAGCATATACAGTATATAGCATTGTACAAACCAGATAAATAAAGAAGATTAAGACAGTGAATTCTGGAGAAAAAAAAACAACATAATTGATGGCATAGCACACACACACAGAGGTTACATTAGTATCTTGATAGAGAGGTAAACTGAGAGAAGGGTAGTAAAGTCAAGTAGAGCTAAAAGCCTTCCTGAACAGATGAGTTTTGAGTTGTTCTTTAAAAGAATTCGTGGAGTCAGCTGACCTGATTAATTTCGGTAGGTCATTCCAGAGTCTGGGCGCTATACAGCTGAAGGCCCTGTCACCCATGGAGTGTAGATTAGTGAGGGGCACAACAAGATTGCCAGAATCAGAGGACCTTAGTGGGCGGGCAGGCACATAGTGATGGAGAAGGTCACTGATGTAGTTTGGCGCAAGGTTATTTAAGGCTTTGTAGGTTATTAGTAAGATTTTATATTCGATTCTGTAAGACACAGGAAGCCAGTGAAGACGGAGCAGGATGGGTGTGATGTGCTCGCTGCTGCTGGTTCGAGTAAGGACTCTTGCAGCTGAGTTTTGAATAAGCTGTTTTGATCTTATATCAAAGATTAGAAAGGGCACCTTCCAATCGGGATGTGATAAAAGCATGGACAAGTTTCTCAGCATTAGAGAAGGAGAGGAAGGAGCGAACACGGGAAATGTTACGGAGGTGAAAGTAAGAAAGTTTCTTAATGTGATTTATGTGGGCGGAATAAGAGCGGGAGGAATTAAAAATGACACCAAGATTCTTTACGGTAGAGGCAGGTCTGATGAGATCATCGCCAAGATAGACTGGGAAGGAGCTCATTTTATTAAGTTGCATTTTAGTCCCAATTTGCAGGAGTTCAGTTTTATTGCAATTTAATTTTAAAGAGTTCTGCTCCATCCAGGTTTTAATTTCACTAAGGGAGGCTGTGAGTTGAGAAAGCTCTGACGTTCCACTTTTAAAATTGAAGTAGAGTTGAGTATCATCTGCATAAAAATGATAACCCAGTCCATAGCTACAGATAATATGGCCAAGGGGAAGCATGTAAATACAGAAAAACAGAGGACCGAGGACAGAGCCCTGAGGAACTCCTTGTGTGACCGGCGCCGAGCTGTATCTGCTGTTGCCAAGACTAACAAACTCTTGCCTATCAGTCAGATAGGACTTGAACCAATGGAGGGCAGTGCCAGAGATACCCAGCATGTTCTCCATTCTGGACAGTAGGATGTCATGTCTAACAGTGTCAAATGCTGCACTGAGTTCTAACAGAATTAATATGCTGGTTTGTCCAGAGTCTGCTGCCATAAGCAAATCATTGGTTACCCGAAGAAGAGCAGTTTCACAGCTGTGCCGGGTCCTGAAACCAGACTGAAAGGGTTCCATCAAATTATTAGAGGTTAGGTAATTGGTGAGTTGGGAAGCTACAACACGCTGAAGAACTTTTGACAGGAAAGGTAAGTGGGAAATAGGCTGGAAATTGTTAAGATTGTCAGCATCCAGACCAAAAAGCAAGAGCAAAAAGGTAGCTGTAACCTGTTAGTAGCTTTAGGAAACCTTAAGTGAATTATTTTAAAATGCAGTTATGAAGTTATTTCGTATGACAGAAATGTAACTAATAACTTCATTTTTTTCATCATCATTTGTTTTCAGCTTTTTAGACAAAATTAAAATTTTATGTGCGTTTATCACTTGATGTTATTACAATACAATACAATTTAATTTTATATAGCTCAAAATCACACAAGAAGTGGCGCAATGGGCTTTAACAGGCCCTGGCTTTTGACAGTCCCCCAGCCTTGACTCTCTAAGAAGACAAGGAAAAACTCCCAAAAAAATCCTTGTAGGGAAAAAATGGAAGAAACCTTGGGAAAGGCAGTTCAAAGAGACCAGGCAGGTTGGGCATGCAGTGGGTGTCAAAAAGAAGGGGGTCAATACAATACAGAGAACAGCACAAATCCTCAATACAATATAAAAATTTACAAGTACAGAACAGAATTTAACAGTAGATGATATTATACAATATGATTTGGATTTGTTTAGAGTCTTAGAGATCTCAGCCATCAAGCTGCCTCCCCCTGTTGGCCATTCCACAGCTGAAACAGCGCTGGGCAAGCCAATCCGATGAAAGGACCCCTCTACCCCACGATTCCTGTGATCCTCTATTAGGCATGACTTTACATTAGGCAGGCAAAACAACTTGGCAGGTGGGCCGTGGCACCATGTGCCACATTTGAGTGCCGAGAAGAGAAACAGAATAGGTGAGGGTTAGTAACAAATCATAACTATCATGTTACTTATGTTTTAGTGGTAATGATAATCAGCAGCTCTAGTCAGGATATGCTAAACTGAAGTAGTGAGTCTTCAGCTGGGATTTAAAAGCTGAGACCCTCAATACATCATTACATTACATTACATCTGCCATTGTGTTTTCTTACAAAAACAATACATTATTTCTTAAAGCATAGCAGCATCGGGCTTTAATGGGTTCTAAATGAATAAGTATTGTTAGACTGGTCTGCCATGTTGCTGCAAACAAATAATCTAGAAAGTTTTCCTTATTGTTAAAAGTATTTAAAGGCACACTTATCTAAATAAAGGTGCTTAGAACATTTCAGGCATAATTTCACCTCACAAACTTTACCGTTCTATATTATTAATATAAAAAGCTTCAACTACTACATTTCACTTTAATTATAACAGTAATTATTGCAACCAACTTTTTGCATAAATTCTTTATAAATAATCTCATCTTTTAGCAAATGTAGCAGTTGACTTATTCAGTTATCTTTCATTAAGTAATAGAATTTACACCATTTCTTTTATTGAAAATGTTTTTCATATGGAGGTATCGTGTCAGTAAATGTTTTTACTCTCCCAACTTAGTTTATGTGTGTTTTTCCACTTTGTTTAGGTACACATTTGCTGTTGTAAGTTCATATTTTCCTTATAATGAGGGTTTAATGCATATTGCAAATTACTAAACTGAGTGCAACTGTAGAATTGATGTGTTATCTAGGTATCACATTCAAATCTCTCTGCCTCACCAAATGAAGCAAAAAGAAAAACAGTTATATGAGAATATATTTATGTATGTAAAGGAAAAAAAAAAACAACACCTAGTACTTTATAACACTGCTAGAAAGATTATGGTAATTTAAGCACCAGATGCACCATCTGGTATTACAACTAAAAGGCCTATTACTGTTAGCCCCTTATGCCCGAAGGGGTTTTTGGCATTATTGTGTGAAAATCATGTACAGAAAAATGATTATTATTCTGCTTATGTAATAAAGGAGCTTCAAATGACTGAAGAGTAATGAGTATAACACTCCAAATTTTACAAAAAAAGTCTTTATTTGAGTAAAAACCTAACTTTTCACACCAATACCAACTAAATAAACCATAAAAAATTGGCATTTTAGGAATTTCTCCCCAAAAAACTGGATTTTACAATATATAATTAATATTTCATGTCACCAAATCTGTCCGCTATCATTGTACCAAGTTTAGATTTCATATAACATAGCATCGCAAACTTTAACTGTTTAGCACAAGGTGTCCCCTTTTTTGGAAATATATAGTTACTTGCACCTAATCAACCTCTCAAAAACAAGAAAAAAAAATACACCCACACAAGCTACAAGTAAACAATTTGCAACTTTATATGTATAATAACATACTCCTCTAAACCTTTACTTTCAAAACTTTTTCCTGCCAGTTCTTGAAACAATTTCTGTTTACCTCCAGACACAGAGAAACCTTCTATTGTACAAAATGTATTGGGTTTTTTGTACTGCAGTTCACACATCTCCCATCATCTGTTGAAGTCATCCCACAAAGATTTGTTTGTTTATTTATTTGTGTAGTTATTTATTATATATGTTGTTGCCTTTTTTTTTTTTTTTTCATACGTTTCACATCTAGAATAAACTAAGTACGTACGTACGTACATACATTTTCATACCAGCTTTCTCCAGTGCCGGAGGCAACACCATTCCCGGCAGGGCACACACATAAACCTAAACCATTCACATGGGGACAATCAACCTAAACAGAACATTTTTGGAATGCAGATTGAAAACTGGCATACTCAGAAAGAGGAGAGTAAAACAGTGATATTTTGAACAACGTTCTAGGGTTCCCCAACATAAAACTGTGTGTGGTGGTATGGCATGAGACAAATGCATACAATTAAAGAGCAGTCACCTGTGAAAGTTCATGTGGTGTGATTTAAGTGACTTTGGATAAGGGGGAATTACACACATAAAACTGTGAGCAGCAGCATGGCATGGCTCGATACAAGTACATTCAACACGTTCAATCGAAGAGCGATCCCTTATGAAAGTTTACATGGTGTGATTCAGTGACAGTTGATCAAAGCATCAAGCAGTGTAATGGTACTTTGACAGTATGCTGCGAAGTTGACACCGGAAGTGCACTACTTCAAAAACTGGGAGAGAGTGCAGCAGACATCGTTTGAATATGGTAATTGAACACACAGTGCTTGAACTGGTAAAACTAAATGCTGCAATACTTCAGAGTTATAAGCATTTCTCACAAATCATGCAGCTTTAACTCAGGGACAAAGCTGTAATTCAGGGTCTTCATGTTCCATATCACTAGCATTCTGTAACTTTTCTTTTTTTTTTGGAAGACATTTTTCCCTAGTATAAACTCAAATAAGACGCTCACAGAAGCTTGGTGCATAAAGATGAGCTGTTGCAAACTCATTGTATTTCCTGCTTTTTAGGTATAGCTGTGACATATGTATAGACAACTATATCTCTCTATTGTTAAAAAAAAAAAAATAATAATAATCCTGGGAGAGAGTGACTAGGGAGACGAGACGTGATCTTCACGTGAAGATCACGGAAGACACTTAAAAGACCTGTGAGACGAAAGAAATTGGCCACGGAGTGTCTCGCAGGGACCTTAAACATGAGACTTTGTGCCAAGAGATTGACCCAAAACCGTCTCACAGGGACATAGAACATAAGATTCTTGCAAGGCACACCCTACTTACAACCAATATCAAATAAGACCATGGGCAGAAAAACACTAAGTCGTGTCAAGGCTTTGAGCACACACAGATCCAGGGCTCTCAGCACATTTAAAGCGTATAAGGACAATACGTTATAGATGAAACGTCGACGACTAAGCGAAGAAGAAAGTGCAGCGCGGAGAAAAGAGACTCAAAAGCGCTGGAAAGAAAAAAAATGCAAAAAAAAAAAAGAATAATCTAGGTGCAAATTCAGAAAATAAGCAAAGTAATAATCAGTCTGGAACAAGTGGAATTAAAAAAAAGCACATCCAATCGTGCTCAGAATTAAAAGACAAAGTATAACTCCATAAAGACGTTCAACAATGTTGGCGCTATACACATGCAGAGCAGATTAGAGATTATGAAAGCAGTGGAATTCGAAAGGCTCAAAAAAAACGATGGCGTGAAACACATGCAGAGAAAGGTAAAGAATATGAAAGCAGGAACATTCGAAAGTATTGTAGCGTCCCAGCCAGGTTGAAGCCTTTTTTTTTTTAGAGTGACTGTTAGGTTCGATTGGGGGGGGGCACGGAGTACAGCACAGAAGACTGACAGCGGGGTATTGGTTGATGGGGTGGGTCCCGGGATGGGAGGAGGTGGTTGGAGAGGATGCTAGAGGGTTGTGTTTGGGGTTATTAAGTCGGCGTTCTTTTTTTCTTGATTCAAGTAAAACTTTTATGAGACTATACTATGTCTGTCTGTCTTTTTTTTTTTTTTTTTTACTACTTCTCTTTTCGAGCCGGACACGGACGTTGCTACAGTATCAAAAAAAGATAGTAAAGATTGCATTAACGCAAACAAAAGGAAATTATTACTTGAAAAAAGGGAAAATAATCATCATGGACCAAGTGTAATTGAAAAAATAGCAGGACAAAGCGAGGTCAGTGATAGAAGTCAAAGAGTAGAAAACAAAGTAAAACGTCATAAAGAGGTTAAAAAACAAGGGGGCCAAACACATGCAGAGCAGGTTAGAGATAATGAAAACTGGAATTCAAAAGACAAAAAAAAAAACGTAGGCGTGAAACATGTGGAGCAAGATACAGATTATGAAAGCAGAAAAAAACAACAGTGTCAAAACAAAGAAAGTAAACATTGCATTAGCGCAAAGAGAAATCATTACTCTGAGAAATAACGAAAAGGCAAATAGAGATCGAATATATGGACATAGGTGATATGTCATAAGTATGTAAAGGCTTTGTAAAGTATTGTAAGGCTTTGAAGTTTAAGTCAGAGAATTTCAAAAACGGGGTTTACCTCACATGCATTTATTGGTTACTTTGCAAAAAAGATTATTAACTGCTGATGATGTAGATTGCTTTTTCTGCTGAAATTCCAAACAGAGAAACTTATCATGGGCGGCACGGTGGCGCAGTGGGTAGCGCTGCTGCCTCGCAGTTGGGAGATCTGGGGACCTGGGTTCACTTCCCGGGTCTTCCCTGCGTGGAGTTTGCATGTTCTCCCCGTGTCTGCGTGGGTTTCCTCCGGGCGCTCCGGTTTCCTCCCACAGTCCAAAGACATGCAGGTTAGGTGGATTGGCGATTCTAAATTGACCCTAGCGTGTGCTTGGTGTGTGGGTGTGTTTGTGTGTGTCCTGCGGTGGGTTGGCACCCTGCCCGGGATTGGTTCCTGCCTTGTGCCCTGTGTTGGCTGGGATTGGCTCCAGCAGGGCCCTGTGTTCGGATTCAGCGGGTTGGACGATGGATGGATGGAAATTATCATGAATTATGGTACAAGGTCATTAAACACATGTCTCACGGACCTCATTTAAAAGATTCAGCATATTGGGACTGGAAAGATTCCAAATATTGTTTTTAAAGAAGTTCTGAAATAAACGTGAAACTAATAACTAATAAATAGCAACAATTCAAAGAAAAAAAAAATCTTAAAAGTGTGTATCTGGAAAACCAAACGCGGCGGTTGGCGAGCGAAGCCCCCTAGTACTTCACAATTAAAATTTGGTTAAAGCAAAAACATGCTGCCACTGTGGACCTTCTGGATTGCAGTTGAATACCCTGGTATAGAAGCTAAAAACTTGTTCTTTATTTCATTTTGCAGAACATAATGAGTATCTAATTGGCTCATTTAAAACATGCATCCATGTTACCATTTGCCATTAATAGAGAATTTGAAGAATAATGGCTTTAATAGCTTCCTGTAACTAATTGAGTTATAAATAGGTCCAGTAGTGTTAGCTAATAAAATAAAAGCTAAAATTTTGACAGTAAGATTAATGTGTGGTTCATAAAGTTTTGAATCACTTTAAACTTCCAAATATAGAAAATTCTGTTATAGTTTGATATTGGGCCAGAACCTTGCAGCATTGGGCGCAATGCTGAACTTAACCCTTGATGGTACACCAGTCCATCGCAAAGCACTCTCTCTCCTACCAATCCTCCCTTGTAAAGCACCAATTTAGAGTCCACTCTGCGATTCATAAAAATGTGTTAATTCAAGCTGTCTATGAAATTGCTGATTTTCCTGTGATATAAGCTACACATTTTTTTGTGATTATGTTAATATACCAAAAATTTGGAGCCTAGTTTGCACAGATTTCATTTTGTAACATTACCAGCCATACTAAGTCCATTAAACCTACTCACGAGGTGGTCTAAGTTAGCACACAGTTTTGTTTCCATTCTATTACTCCAAAAAGCACACTACAGCTGCACATAGTCTTGATCCACTGCTAACTCACAGCTCTGAAGCACCCTGTAAGGGTGCTAAATTCAGAAGTTAGTTTTGTTACCATAAATATTTATTGTACTAACACCAGAGCTCATAGCACACTGTAACTGACTAACAGTATCTAATCTTCCCAGTACAAGCTAAAGTACTTGTGTGTGTGTGTAAGCTATATTTATGTGTTATGTATATAAGTATATAAAAAAATTATATATTTGCATAACCAGTTAAAACATAAGTCACCGTTGTGTATTAATTGACTTCATTTTCTGCACACTACATTCAATATGTCATAAGAGCAAAAGGATTGTTGTTGACATTATTATAGTACATAGCTGACACAACATACATTTCACAAAAAAAAAATAACTTAATGCAGTAGTTAATAAATTGTTCATTATTCATCATTTATTTGTTAATGACTTGGATGTTATTGTTGCTCAGTGTCCAGAAACCAAGGACACGCTTACATACAACAGCTAGGCTGTTTTGGCTCATCCAACTACTGCATCCAAATGCAGGTAGATACCTTGGCTGATGAAAATTTATACTCCAGGATCTGTGAGATATTAAATACAACTTAAACTAACACTTAGAATAACATGACCAAGAGAACAAAGATAACACACAGAGTCAGACATGCATGCTGCAGCTGGAGCAATTCACTGGGTCCTTATGCCTTAGACTTTTATACCTTAGACTAGCTATGCTACCCGCCTTAGAGCTGTTAGTTAATTGGATGTATTAGAAGTACTACGTATCTAACTATTTTTTGTAAACAATATTTGTAATAGGTTTTTTTATTATAATTAACTAGGGGCAAGTGTTATTAGCTCACTAGAGCTCCGTACTCTTGAAACTGTTCTTTCAAATTCAGAGAGGTGATTAGTAGGAACAATAGGAATTTTGAGTTTTTATGTCCATCTGCCTTACCACCCTATGCTTGCTGGGATAGAGTCCAGTTTCCCTGGCAACCCTGCTCAGGAAAACGCAGAGTTACAAAATGGATGGATGGATTACTGTTATTATTTGGTAATGATTTTTGTTTGTTTACATCGTTCCCCTAAGCATTGTTTATGTTCATGTTTATGTTCATGTATTTTGTGAGTTGCATGTTCAAACTTAAGGTGTTTTTTTTTTTTTTCGCCTTAGCTATAGCCTGATAATAAAGTTGTAACACTGAATCATATTTTACTTTTATACGGCGCATGCAATGACTTAAATTTCTCAAATGCTCACATTTTATACTAAAATACATGCACAGCATACAGAAGTGAAACCACCACCACCTCCTTGAGCCAAGAGGCCAGGAATGGGATTGGGCTGTTCATGAGAATGGAACTAAATGTTGAAAAGCAATGGAATATACATCTATGTTCAATGGAACCTATTGGTAAAATAACAAAGAACAGGTTTTTTGTTGTTAAAAGGAGAATAATGTGTTGTGCAATTTTCAGGGCATCACACCACAATGTCAGTCAGTCATTGTCCAACCTGCTATATCCTAACGCAGGGTTACGGGGGGGTCAGCCAACAAAGGGCGCAAGGCAGGTACAAATCCTGGGCAGGGCACCAACCCACCGCAGGCCACACACACCAAGCACAGACTAGGGAGAATTTAGGATCGCCAGTGCACCTAATCTGCATGTCTTTGGACTGTGGGAGGAAACCCATGCAGACACTGGGAGAACATGAAAACTCCATGCATGGAGGACCCAGGAAGTGAACCCAGGTCTCCTAACTGCGAGGCAGCAGCACTACCACTGTGCCACCATGCCGCCCCACACCACAATTTGAATCAGAGTAATGCTCACCCCCAGGCATTACTTGGCAGGAAGTTGACCGTATAAAAAACAAAATCCTTTTTTGATCTGATCTGTAATTGGTCTGTAACAGACACATCAGTAAATGTTTGTGTATTGTTTATGAAAATTTCAACATATGTTTTATTGTCACAACCAGAGGAGGAGAACACTGGCAAAGAGAATAAAATTTGACTATATATTAACGCAACAGATTGTGTATATGTTTTCATACACCGTGTACGCAGTATTTTGTGTATGTACTATGAAAACTAAATTCAGTCGCAAATGGAACCTTGTAGAAAAGAAATCATGTATGCATGTATGGTTGGTGTTGGTGCTAGCATTGTTGGTATCCAAGGCGAACTGTGTGAATATCATGCCCTTGCTTGGGAATTTTGATGCCATTTTTCCATACAATGCCTGAGAGTTGGGTTTTAGGGGCTTGGTGTATAGTGTCCACATGTTCAGTTCTTGGTATAATAAAGGGGGGGGGATATATAATATACTGAATGTGTGTATATAGATATAGATAGTGGAAGGGCTGTGTCCCCCTTGCTGTTACACGCTAGCATTGTATACAGTGTCCATCTTCTCTCTCTTCTGAACTGTGCTAGTGGCATCAGTCATGGCTTATTGTTTTAGGTGTGAGGAATCTTAACTCCTGTATTTCTCTCTCCCTCCCTGACAGCTGGACTCAAGGTATATAGCGCATCTTGGATGTGTAACCACATTTTAGTTCAGCTTCAGTGAACATTCCCTCTTCCAGAGGTCACGCCACAAATCATTCAGTTTCTTTTCCCTTGTCAGAACACTTCCACTTATTCACTTGTCTGTTCACTTTTTTTAGCAAATAGCATTGTTGTTCTGATGGCATTCAATTTGCAGCCTGTCTGTGCTAAATGGGGGAAATAAAGAAAATTATGAAATTCCTCTCTGTGACTGCATATGTTTGTGACAGTGCTTTTATAGACTTGCTGCACAATTTCTCTTGCTTACTACCATGTGCGTGCAAAGAAACGTGTTAAAACAAATGTGGCAAACGGAGTTGAGTATAATATTCTTGTGAGTGGGTGAGGTGCATGTGCACCTTTGCACATTTATGACTTGTTGCGTCATATTCATCCATCCATCCATTTTCCAACCCGCTGAATCCGAACACAGGGTCATGGGGGTCTGCTGGAGCTAATCCCAGCCAACACAGGGCACAAGGCAGGAACCAATCCCGGGTAGGGTGCCAACCCACCGCAGGACACACACACAAACACACCCACACAACAAGCACACACTAGGGCCAATTTAGAATCGCCAATCCACGTAACCTGCATGTCTTTGGACTGTGGGAGGAAACCCACGCAGACACAGGGAGAACATGCAAACTCCACGCAGGGAGGACCCGGGAAGCGAACCCAGGTCTCCTAACTGCGAGGCAGCAGTGCTACCACTGCGCCACCATGCCGCCCGCGTCATATTCAGTCCTTCGTTGTTTATTCTGTCACCGACGTACCCAGCCTCTCTTCAGAATTTACCATTTAGGGTGCACAGTGCCTTACCTGCATCGCCACATGGTTAGAAAAAAAAAATTCCATGCACAGCACATAGCAAAAACCCAGTGTATGCCACTACTTCTGATGCTATTTTTGCTGTGCTGCCCTCACCACAATTTTGATGTGTCAAGTATAAACCAGGCTTTAGACAGGAGATACATCAGTCTGACCCACTATAAGCCGCTGTCTTTAAAAGTGACACCAAAATTACAATCATACATAAAATATTGGGTCTTTAATTTTTATCAGATTGTGTTTGATCAGGAAAATATTGCATGGACCAAAGATCCGATATATTTGGTAGTCCTGCCATTTTTTGACTCTGTTGTTTGGTTGTCCAGAATTTAAAACTGGTAGTCCTTGGCATCCACGCTATTTATTTGTCCACCTCGCTGTATTTCAGTGACTTTTCTGTTTCGTTTCACATTATGGATGTGTGCTTAAATAAATAAAATGTAGATTTACTTTCTGAAATGGTGAGTATTATAGTAATACAACTCTTATCTTATTTTAGAGATGTCAATGAAGAAATGGTAACAACATTACAACACTATGTTGACCAGCTGCCAGTTGCAGAAATAATTCATCAGGTAAGAACTTTATTTCTTTTGTCTGCTGGTTAGTTTTGCTTCAAATCTGCAAATAACACAAACTCATTTAACCAGTCTTAACACAGTTATTTATCATAATAGGTGGATTTATATAAGCAGACTTCACGTTTGTTAAAAATGAAGGTATTGTTTAGCAAGCCTTTGCAAACATTGGACTAAATGGGACTAATGTTTTTTAAAAATTTATAAAGTGGCAGAATTCTTCTTCTTAAATAAGTGTAGTTTCTGTCAGTAAATGTCAGTTGTTTGACTGGTTGAATGCTGGAACAGATGTCATAAAAGTCATTTAATTTTACATTATTTTAAAGCAGAAATATTTATCTTTTTTTATATTATGAAATAATATGCAGTATTACCATTTTGCGAATCTTGTGTGGGGCTATTAAAAATGGGGCACTGACATATAAAGAATGTAAGTGGAAATAGCATATTAATGTTTTTCTTGATTTCAGAATCAGTGGAGGCAAACTGAATTTTAGTAGAAAGCAAATTTCCACTGACCTTTGTACTTTCCTCAGTCTTTATACTTTTTAAAATGTTGTTTAAAAAACAAGAAGACCGTTTAATTATTTTGCATTCTACGTATATTTATGCTTCTTCACTTCTTGCCTTGTGCATGTTAAGCACGTTCCTTTCATTTACTGGGTTATGAAATCTCATACTTTTCCTGTATTTATCCATGGTGAAAATATACAACTTCATAAGCTTGTCCTCTATGATTGTCTCCTCCGTTATGGCCTTAATTGCCCACAGGCACCTCCTTTTAAAACATAAAAAGACACAAGTCTCATTTATAGTTTAACGTTTTTTTTTTCTTATGTATATTCAGAAAGGTGTCCAAGTCAATTCTTTGAAATTTTCACCTGAGGGGATAAAAAGTGATGTGCAGGGAAGATTAAAAAATGTGAACCAGGTACTGTGGTAGGGACTCCCTGGAGTTGTCTGAGCTTCAAATAGCCAAACAGGCTGTAAATGTCACATGTTTAAAATTCAGTATTCATTCCTTAAATGAACAGATATATATTCAACAAGTCACTTTTCTTGAAACAGCAAGAGCTGGTGAATCCTAAAACAAGGACCTGAATGGAATAGACCATATTTTTGAACATATAGATGCACATTACTCTTACAAATGCAGATGGATTTGTTTACTTTTTTATTAATTATGCTGTATACGTTTTCAAAATCATAATAACATTAAGTAATGCAAAGCAAAGAGTTAGAACAGACTGAATATAACGGTTTCATGAAAAGTCTAGAGAGAAATGTGCAGTATATATTAGCTATCCTTGGAAATTTATTTTATAAACCGAAGCGTAGTTTCCACCCCTTTGCCTAAAACTAATTTAAGGATCTCCTTTTCATGTAATTTTTCAGTAACACTATTTTCCTTTGTTCTTATTTACATAAGTGATGTACTCTAAAAAATATTTTAAATCCATTTTGGTTTCTATAAGCTTTCTTTTACCTCAATAATGTGTTTGCTGAAAATTTCCACGCTTAAGTAGTCATAAAGCCACTTTAAACAGCTAATTTACTTTTATGTTATGTTTCTCTTTTATAATGTAGTTTTTCATGTTCAGAACAGTTTTTCATTGTCAATCCAAATAAAAATTAAATCTTGTATGAGACTCGGAGACTATTTGTTCGGGTAAAGATTTGTAAACATTCATTGTAAAAGACAAATGGATTTAATATTGTTTTTATTGCCACTTTATATCTGAAAGAACCATGTTTCAAAATTATTGACAAGTTAGCTGCAGAACACAGGAATAATACACTCTGCTATCAATTCTCAGGTGCTCAATATTGCTCACTCTTGACTGACTACATTTCATCTTACTTAGTTTTATTTTAAAAAGTAGTTTACCAAGTAATAATAAATCTTTAAATATTTACCCAGTACAATATTTCAACTACTGATCCCTATACTAGATGCATACCACACATTACTGTATATAATGTTAAAAGGCTTTAGTTTATAATGAAATGTATTCCTTCTACATTTTATAATATACTTTGTTTTTCTTTTATAAATAGTTGCATCTTATTTGTCCGTATGGTATTTTGTGTTAAATTTTACTTTATTTTGACAAACTAAAACAGCTACTACATTCCCCAGGTTTACACTGAGGTAACTCCGAGAAATGAAAGAAAAAATAAAAACTAATAGTAATTATATAATTTCTATTAACAGAAATTGGTGCAGTTAAACTAGCAAATCTAAATACAAAAATGAAATTATGAGGATGGACCATTAGTGAAATTCATTGCAAAACTAATTTTGAATGAGAGGTTTAATTGATTTCTAATTATAGAGCAAAAAACTCAAATCAGTCATTTATTTATTATGAACAAGTAACAGATTATTATTGGGGATTCTCTGATTTTCATGTTACTCGATCGGCCGATTTTGTCTTTTTTGTTTTTGTTTTTTTGTTTTGTGTTTTAATATAATCCCTTTAAAATACTTTTTAAATTAAGCTCCTGCATAACTAGACACATAAAAGCCTTACAGTGCATCCAGAAAGTATTCACAGCACATCACTTTTTCCACATTTTCTTATGTTATAGCCTTATTCCAGAATGGATTAAATTCATTTTTTTCCCTCAGACTTCTACACACAACACCCTATAATGACAACGTGAAAAAGGTTTATTTGAGGTTTTTGCAAATTTATTAAAAATAAAAAAAAAAAAGAGAAATCACATGTACATAAGTATTCACAGCCTTTGTTCAATACTTTGTCGATGCACCTTTGGTAGCAATTACAGCCTCAAATCTTTTTGAATATGATGCCACAAGCTTGGCACACCTATCCTTGGCCAGTTTCGCCCATTCCTCTTTGCAGCACCTCTCAAGCTCCATCTCTCCAGAGATGTTCAATCGGATTCAAGTCTGGGCTCTGGTTGGGCCACTCAAGGACATTCACAGAGTTGTCCTGAAGCCACTCCTTTGATATCTTGGCTGTGTGCTTAGGGTCATTGTCCTGCTGAAAGATGAACCGTCACCCCAGTCTGAGGTCAAGAGCGCTCTGGAGCAGGTTTTCATCCAGGATGTCTCTGTACATTGCTGCAGTCATCTTTCCCTTTATCCTGACTAGTCTCCCAGTTCCTGCCACTGAAAAACATCCCCACAGCATGATGCTGCCACCACCATGCTTCACTGTAGGGATGGGGCCAGGTTTCCACCAAAGGTGATGTCTGGCATTCACACCAAAGAGTTCAATCTTTGTCTCATCAGACCAGAGAATTTTCTTTCTCATGGTCTGAGAGTCTTTCAGGTGTCTTTTGGTAAACTCCAGGCGGGCTGCCATGTGCCTTTTACTAAGGAGTGGCTTCCGTCTGGCCACTCTACCATACAGGCCTGATTGGTGGATTGCTGCAGAGATGGTTGTCCTTCTGGAAGGTTCTCCCCTCTGCACAGAGGACCTCTGGAGCTCTGACAGAGTGACCATCGGGTTCTTGGTCACCTCCCTGACTAAGGCCTTTCTCCCCCGATCGCTCAGTTTAGATGGCTGGCCAGCTGTAGGAAGAGTCCTAGTGGTTTCGAACTTCTTCCATTTCCGGATGATGGAGGCCACTGTGCTCATTGGGACCTTCAAAGCAGCAGAAATTTTTCTGTAACCTTCCCCAGATTTGTGCCTCGAGACAATCCTGTCTCGGAGGTCTACAGACAATTCCTTTGACTTCATGCTTGGTTTGTGCTCTGACATGAACTGTCAACTGTGGGACCTTATATAGACAGGTGTGTGCCTTTCCAAATCATGTCCAATCAACTGAATTTACCACAGGTGGACTCCAGTTAAGCTGCAGAAACATCTCAAGGATGATCAGGGGAAACAGGATGCACCTGAGCTCAATTTTGAGCTTCATGGCAAAGGCTGTGAATACTTATGTGCATGTGCTTTCTCAATTTTTTTATTTTTAATAAATTTGCAAAAATCTCAAACTTTTTTCACGTTGTCATTATGGGTGTTGTGTGTAGAATTCTGAGGGAAAAAATTAATTTAATCCATTTTGGAATAAGGCTGTAACATAACAAAATGTGGAAAAAGTGATGCGCTGTGAATACTTTCCGGATGCACTGTATGTCCTATATTAAAGTGTATACTTGTAACTAATAGACCAAAGGTGTTAACTGTTCATTTTTTATTATCAAAATGACTGTAAAATACTAAAATGTTTTTTTTAAACATATGGCATAAAAGAAAATAAAATGCTTCTCATAATTACAAGTGGTCATATTAATTTATTCTGTAATGTACCTATCTGAAACAAGACTTAATTTAAAAAATAAGTAGTTTTCACCATTTCTCTAACAGCAACTATATCTATAATATATATATATATATATGTGTGTGTATATATATATTCCCACACAATCAATTAATTGATTTTGGCAATTAAAAACTGCTTAAATGTAAATATACATGCACTTAATCATGTTAAGGCATTAACTGCACTACAGCTTTTTGCTGTTAAATATACGTTTAGTATATTTATATTGGTGTGTTTTTTCCTTCAGTGTATCAGCTAGACATTCATAATTCTTCAGGTGTAATTGTAAAATATGGATTAGCATTTTAATGATGATGTACTGGTTTCTTACCAAAACGTATACTGTATGACACACAGCTTCAAAATATAACCACAGTACAAATCTTCTAAGTAGCAATTTCAAATTTGCGTTTATCTTTTCTTTTTTCTTTTTACAACCTACCTGCCTCGAAAGCCTGCATATTGTAGTCTGTTCAGTTGGCCAATAAAAGGTGTAATTTTGCTTGACTTCTTGTTGCGTCCAATTAACTCGAGCGGAGTCTGTTATAATTTTAAGGACAAAAATAAAGGTCTGAATTCCTTAAGGTAGCTTTTTTGGCCATTTGTCTATTTGCACAGGACAACTTCTCAGATTAATACTTTTTTTTCCAGTTTATTACTCCACTTTCTTTAATGTAATAGGTAATATACCAATCACCTCTCTTCACTGATCCAGTTACTGCTGTTTGTTTACACTGCAGGAAGTTTGCTGCAAAAGAACAAAAAGGACATGTGGCTTGTTCAACTACCTTATTACCTCATGTAAGGGAGCATGGCAACTAAATTACCATAAAACTTAGAAGAACAGGGGCTGAAAATATCAGTTTTAGTGATTGTTGTTTTCACCAAGCTCCCTTAATTATTACGGTTGTGTTATGGTTGTCTGTGTTAACTGAATAAATGTTAATTAGCTACATGTACAATCAAAATATTCATAATACAGTAAGTTAGGAGGATGTTGTGGTGGTGTTGTGTAAGAAGCTACTCTGCGTCAGAAAACTACTGAAATAAAACTCTTGATAATTAAAACAGTTTTGGAAAGAACGGGCCATTCAGACCAAAACATTTTATCAATCCTGCTCCACTAGTTTTCCCAAAATGTCAGTTATCTTTTGAAGTTTCACAAAGTACTACTGTCTACCATCCATCAACACCATAGCCGATATTACAGACAGCCTATAAAATCATCTTGAATTAAATTCCTCCGCTCCTCCCTTATACAGCTATCTGAACCATTACATTTTAATTTTTTTCAAAATAGTACTGTTTAATTTCATACCAGTCAGTATATATTCCATTAAGATCAGTCTGCATTTATAATACTGGGATTTTATATTAGATTGATTAACAGTCCACTTCAACATCACTTAAGATGAAGATAATATACTGTATGTTCAAGCAGCAGTCAATGAGAATTGGTGAGTTAATGGTGCCCACTGTAGTTTTTACTAGAGTGAAGCAGTCCTACAGTAGGTTTGTATGTGTGACAAACTGAGCTTCACTTAAGTATTTTGGTGCCACAAGAATGTGAAAGTTGGAGTATTTGTAGGTGACAGCAAGCTGTACTTTAGATTAGAAGGTAGACTCCTGACATTACTGTTTTTTTGTGACTGACAGCAGTAACATTATGGAAAGCTTAATTATGTCCCAGACAGGCACTGTGGCCTTTTGCTATGAAGTTGTACATTGTTGCAAACCTGCTAGTTCTGTGCCTGCTTGTGTTTAGGGACACTTTCTCTGCCTGTGCTCTCATTTTAAAAGTATTTGTCAACTTTTATCAATGATTGTAACATATCATGTTATTACAAGGTTCCTGTCAAGTAGTAATTCAAGAAGTTACAAGAAACTTGTCAGAAAAGATAACCAAATTAGAAGGAGGTAAATACAGACACATATTTCAGGTAGCAAAACTTTTACACAATGATATGTTGAATTTCCTGAAGGAGACCACCAATGCAATTCTCTGCCTAGAAACACAAAAGTATATATGCTAGACATGGCCATACTATTAGAGGCTCATGATATGCCTTTTGGCCTCTTATGAAGTCCCTAAATTCTATTAGGCTGATGACAGGTGCAGATAAAAATAACAACATTGGAAGAGCATTTGAAAACGGAACTTGCCAGTTGTTTGTCTAAACAACATGCATCATATGTCTTGATCAGCTGATGTTATTAGTCAAACTTGAGCCTGGCTTTGAAACCTCCACGGTCTTCTTTTCACAAATGATACAGCACAGATATTAAGTCTTACATTTAACATTACAAGTGTTTAACTATAGCAAACGTTATTCATTTTTAAAGGTATGTACTGTCTGCCTGGTGTATTTTCTCTGAGAAAGAAATATGAACTGGCTGGATGTTGACTTTGTGATACAGATTAAATTTGTTCATGCTTTATTCATTATTATCTTGCTGACAGAGCTATGGCAGTTCGGATAAGTAGAATTTTCAAAGTGCATCTTTTGCTTTAGAAAGCTAATTTTTAAAAATAATGTATTTTTGAGGACTAGTTAAAGTGAAATTTGAGTGAATCCTCCTATAGTTACTTCAGTTATAATTCCTATAGTTATAATAAGAAAATTGCACATTGAAAAGTGGTAAAAAAAAAAAAAAATGTGTGTCAATTAATAATTATCAGCATTTCTGTTTATTATTGAACATGGTTGCAGGAATATTGATAAAATTATTATATTTACTGTATTCATTTTTATGTCAATATTAAAAAATGAGTATAGTTTTTCTAAAATTTTAAGAGCTTATGTTCAGTAGAACAATGTGAATTTCATAAAGTGGGGGAGCTCAGAGATGTATGGATGATGAATGATGGCTCATAACAGTATTGGCATCTTTGAATGGCAGTCATCTTTCTAAATAATACGTCTTGAATTGTTATTAAAAATTTCCTGTTTCTTATGGATAAGATATCAAAGCTTAGAAAAAAAATGAAGGTTTTCCTTGTTGTATGAATTTTAACATTGTTTTGTTTATAAGCAAGGGATGTGCCTGACTGAGCTTGTCATAAGTACATTATTTTCTTTTATGGTTGTGATGCTGTCACTTCCACCATAATTTAATTTGTTTTATGCATGCAGTCAACAGACTATTTTTTCATTAGATTCAGTCTCTCTTTCTAAACTACATTTATTTTTGAATGGATTATTGATGAAAAAATGCTTGCTTTCTTTTAACTGTCTTGCTTGAGCTTTGGTTCTTAGTTGAGAATGATGAGTACCCAATACACTCATTTTCAAATTTATTTTAGACTGTATAGCAAATAATCAGTGTTTGTAATCTCTAAATATTATCTAGGGAGGCCTAAAACTTGTGAGGTTTTAAAGCATTCAAACTGTCCCAAATTAGAGTTGAGCGCTTAAGTTTAGATCTCATACCATTCTGCTAGTATTTGGAAATGCGAACATGCCTTCAGCACAATATTTAGTGAGAAATGGGAAATGAATCATAACATCTATAAAATTAAAACAGGATACAATGTTCATCTTGATAATAGACACAATTGAAAGGAGAGAGAGTAGAACAGCTGCTAATAAAGCTGCTTGCATTATAGATGCAACAATAATTCTTAATTATTCTCCATTTATTTTGTAACCAGGTAAGATTTCAGATATCCTGAATAATCTTAAAATGTGGTGGCTATCACATGGGATATTACCTAAGTAAAGAATGAAATCACCTGTGTCACTTGCTTACTTTCAGCTTTCTATATTATGTAACACTTATTTTAAATGAGCAATTTTAAAACTACTGTTTAAGTAAAACCAAACATGCTTTATAAATGCTTTAAATCTACCTGATAATATACACTCGCCGGCTACTTTATTAGGAACTCCTGTTCAGCCACTTGTTAACACAAATATCTAATCAGCCAAAAACATTGCAGCAACTCATTGCATTTAGGCATGTAAACATTATCGAGGCAACCTACTGAAGTTCAAACTGAGCATCAGAATGGGGAAGAAAGGTTATTGAAGTGACTTTGAACTTGGCATGGCTGTTGGTGCCAGGCAGGCTGGTCTGAGTATTTCAGAAACTGCTGATTTGCTCAAATTTTCGCACACAGCCATCACTAGGTGGGCGGAAATGCATTGTTGATGCCAGAGGTCACAGAAGAATGGTTAGACTGGTTGGAGCTGATAGAAAGGCAACAGTAACTCAAATAACCACTTGTTACAACTAAGGTATGCATATCTCTGAATGCACAATATGTCGAACCTTGAAGCAGACGGACTACACACCGGGTGCCACTCCTGTCAGCTAAGAACAGGCAACTGAGGCTACAATTCACACAAGCTCACCAAAATTGGACAACAGAAGACTGGAAAAAATGTTGCCTGGTTTGAGTCTCGATTTCTGCTGCGAAATTCAGATGGTAGGTTCAGAATTTGGCATCAACAACATGAAAGCATGGATCCATCCTAGCTTGTGTCAATGGTTGAAGCTGGTGGTGGTGGTGTAATGGTGTGTGGGATATTTTCTTGGCACACTTTGGGCCCCTTAGTACCAGTTAAGCATCATTTAAATGCAGCAGCCTACTGGAGTATTGTTGCTGACCATGCCCATCCATCTTCTGATGGTTACTTCCAGCAGGAAAACATGCCATGTCACAAAGCTCAGATCATCTCAAACTGGTTTCTTGAACGTGACAATGAGTTACACTGTAGATAGATAGATAGATACAAATCAATATAAATAGCCCTTAAGTTCAGCGTTCTGTGAAAAGACAATGGAAAAAGCACAGGGTTGGGGGGGAATAGAAGAATTTCAGCGAATACCAAGTGGAGCCAAGGAAAAATGTACTATTTGTTGGTTTAAACAGTGGTATTAACAACAAAAGGAAGTTGATCGACTGACATAGAGTGTCGGAGAAACAAAGTCGCACAGAGCCCGAAATAAAAAAGAAGTTGTCAGATATCAAAGTTGCCGTCAAATGGCGAGTCGTAGCCCACTGTTTGACTGTCATATGGAAGCAGTGGGGAAAAAAATTTGAAATGTCAACTTTAATCTCGAAATTTCCACTTTAATCACGTAGTTTATTTTGTCATTAAAGTAGAATGTCGTAAACTTCATCTTAAAATCGTTTAATTTACTAATTTCTCAAATCTCAGCGTAACTAAAGTACCACATTAAATGCTTCATATTCTGTGTGTTCTTCTATGTGCTCTGTGTGTGTGAATCACTACGTGTTTCTTAAACAGGCTTTCTCTTCCTCCGACAGGATACAGAATACATTACATTTGTGATATTACAGCTCTCTGAACTATTTAAATACTAAGATGTATACGTTTGGTTCCTGCCTTGTGCCCTGTGTTGGCTGGGATTGGCTCCAGCAGACCCCCGTGACCCTGTGTTCGGATTCAGCAGGTTGGATAATGGATGGATGGATGTATACGTGGTATCATTTTCATGATGATAGGAATTAAAGCATGTATTAAACATGGGAACACGGTGGTGCAGTGATACTGACAAGCTGGCGCCCCGTCCAAAGATTGTTCCAGCCTCCCGTAAGATGCTTGCTGCGCCGTGCACGACCTTCAATGAAATAATTTATTGCAGCAGTACTGTCTCTGTCAAACGTACTAACCCCCAATTCTTGTCCTTACCTTCTCCAAGTAACTAATCGCCAGAAAATCAGCTCTGTAATAGATGTAAAGCCATCTGTAAGCTTAGAACGCCAATTCTTCAAAACTTTTAATGAACATTGAAATATATTCGTAGTACATGTTTAATTACTCCATCCATCTATCCATCCATGGTTGCGCCAACCCCAGCAAGCATACAGCATGAGGCAGGAACAATCCCTGAATGGGATGCCAGCTCATCACTAGCGCTGTGACACCGTTTCCTCACATGTTTAATTATTAACAATATAGATTATTTAAATGATGTTAAAATTTTATCTGTATAATGTAATAAACATACTTTGTTGCATTTTATCTTAAAAATGATATGAAGAGCTCCAAGAAGATAGCGGTTGGAAATCTACATCGACATTGAAGCCAGTCGTCATATGTAAATACACGCTTTATAAAGAGGTTCAGGTTGTGCAATATTATAGCTGTATCGCAAGTTTACAGTGAGGTAATTATATTTATAAGTACAAACAGTTCTACCATAGCACTTGATGGACTGATTGAGTGCATTTATAGTTCTTGGGATGAAACTGTTTATGAACCATGAGGTCCCTACAGGAAAGGCTCTGAAGCGTTTGCTGTATAGGTGCAGTTCCAATAGACTGTGTGCATGGTTGAGGCAGCGTGTGCTTGATGTTGTATACTGATAATTCTCTTTCCGATCAGCTGCTGTAGAGCTGTGATTCTGCACTCAGATACAGTGGGAGAAATACTGTAAATACAGTGAGAGTAACAACACTAAAGCAGCTATGGTATTTGAAATAGTTTGGCCATTCCGTGGACCATTATATTGTTACAGGTTAATTACAATCTGAAAACTTAAACTAATAAACGATATGCAGTTAATTTCAGTGTATTTGATAAATACATCAGGGATGTGGATCTAAAAAAGAAAGGAAAACCACACGGGAAAAATAGCATTGCTTTGACTCTGGGTGCTGCCAGTTTGCAAAACTGCATGCAGAACTTGCGTACACCAGGGATTGAGTTGGCTTGAAAATGTGTATGGCTTTACGCCAAGTTTAGTTTTTATACATCACAATGTGAGCGTGGAAACGGGTGTACACAACATTTTTGTACATACGCACCGTTTATGCATGAGGCCCCCTATCTCAATCCAACACAGCACCTTTAGAATGTAGTGGAATTGGAGATTTGCACCATGGATGTGCACCTAATAAATCTGCATCAACTGCGTGATGCCATCGTCAATATGGACCAGAAGTCCAGAGGAATGTTTTCAGCACCTTGTTGAATCTATGCCATAAAGAATTAAAACAGTTCTGAAGTCAAAAGGGAGTCCAACCTGTTACTAGCAAGGTGTACCTAATAAAGATGCCAGTGAGTGTACATTAATCCAGTTGGTCATGCAGGTGCTTTCAGGTTACTCTCAAACCCAAAATATGTGTTTGCAATTGTAGTTGATTGTAAAAGAAGCAAAGCATAAAGGAGATAACAAAAAGGTTGTAAATGTTAGAAGATGGCGTATTTGACTTTCTTTTTGTGTTACAGCAATGTTATACTGTAGAATTTCTGCCCAGAGATTTTTTTTTTGTGTGTGTGTGTGTAGTTCTGCAATAAATACTGCTAGCTTTGTCAATGTGAAATTATTCTAAAAGACTCCATTCAGCAAGTTTTTTCCATGAAAAAATGTATTATATTAAAAGACTAATTTCCTTCACAGTCCTCAAGGTGTTCAAGAGTATTTTTTTCATTGTAGTACATTTCTGCACTGGCAGTACACTACACTTTTCCAGGTTTTACATTCTTAACCAACAGTTATAGTTGAAGACAATATTATATAATATTTTTTTTCTGTCTGTTTTACAGAAACCAAAGCAGAAAGACTGGCATCCTCCAGATGGATTCATTCTTGGTTTATGGACATTAATAATTCTTATATTCTTTCAAACTTACGGAATCAAGCACCTAAAACATGTATTTTAAGACGTACGGTATGCATCTAGTAGTGTTATGCCACATGAATTGATTTGTTCAGAATTTCGAAGTCACTTTTTAACAAAGTTATTAGAATGTTGCTTTTTATCCATATTGTTTAATATTTATGCAATTTTTAATATTTGAAAGACAACATTTACAGTTGTTTATAAATTGTTTATTTATTGTGATTATATTTGCCAATAACAAATATTTGGGTTACTAAAATCAAACAATATTTAAATTACAATAAACCTTTTGTTTTTGAAATTTATTTTATTTTTATCAAACAGTATTTGAGTAATTCTGTGAATGCTACAAGAGGTAACCAAATATTCCTGCAATTTCTTCATTATAGATAACGCAAAGACAACAGCCTACCCCAGCGTTTTAAACCAAATATCAGCTGCACTTAGTCCATCATTGCACAAGCTTTTGTCTGCCTTAGAAATGTTGTAAACTCACACATACATGACTTGCATCAACTTCATATCAGCTGTCAAAAAGTCAAAACAGATTTGCAAGGTTTAAACAAATAATTGTTAGAGCAATGCCAGGCTGCACATTGGCAAGTACTCTGAGACTTGTTCTCCTGCTGCCACTCATGTACAAGTTGCAGTGCAATAATCTCAGCTCGGGACAGTGGCTCTTCGTGTTTATATATTTGGCTGTAATATGTTAATGGAGTTTTCATAGAATTCCCTCACCTTTTGGATGTACTGTTATGTATCTGGTGTGCTGAGAGACCATGTTGACCCTGCTGTTTGTATCGGCTGTCTGGCTGGAGTGAGGCAAATTGAGGCAGTTGAAGGCAAATTCCACAAACCATTTATTGAACCTGCTTAATCCAGTTTTAGGGTTACAAAGATACAAAGCACATCCCACAGAGACCAATCCTTTACAAATGTGCCAGTCCAACACAGGGGGCACATAAAAAGATAAAGAATCAGTTTACAGGAATATAAAGCTTGTATCTACATTAACAGCACCAGTAATAATTACTGCTGATTTCAGAATTGTTTGATCAAGGTACAGCACGCCCTATCCAAGATACTGCTTGCATTGAATGCGTTGCATGATGTTACTTCTAGAGAGAGATTACAGGTAACTCTTCTCAGTTGTCTAACTGTGTTCAGTACACACAATCTGTTTGTAGACTGTCGTAGAAAGGGGTGATGGCCCAGCCCTGAATGGGTGCACCTATTGGGTTGGGAAATTGGATAAACAGATGGAAGGTGTTGAATTCAGGTTATCAAAATGTTTTGGACTGAAGACCACTTTGCCAAAGTCAAAGCTACAGTATTCCACCTCTGGCCCACAGTCACTCTGGCCTTAGCATAATTTCTGAGTTACATCTGCTACATTTGTTTTGCTTTCTGTTTATGTGAGAAATACTTTGTTGGATTTGCATTTTGAAGTCCCAGGTTTCAGTCATTGATCCATGAAAGCCTACTGCCATGAAGTTAACATAAAGGCTGGCAAACCAACAGCATTGGTGCCAAACGTGTGGCATTTGGAATTGCCTTGAAAAATAAATATGCCCAAGTGGCAGAGGGTGAAACTGAACGTTTCTGTGGTGTCAATTTCTTATTTCAGTGTTTCTTATAATATTGCTAAGTTGTAAAAATTGAAAAGTTGCATATTACAGTTTTGTTTAATGCTATTGTATTTATGAAAGCAATGTGCAACTATTGAAGTATAGTAAAACAGTTGATGAGTGGTCTGAGAGCTAAGGTATTGCTGTCGTAGTGTAAAATGTGGGTAAAGACTGGAATTAAAGTCTAAGTTACAGTAAAACATTTCAGTAGATTATGGCTAAATGTACAGATGGCAGACAGATCAAATTCAAGCAAGGATGTTGAGTGTCTGCAAATATTTAGATTTCCAGATCTTTACATATAAATATATGTTGTGGCCTTCTGGAATACTTATTATAGGATGTAGAGCTCCAGCTGATGTGATGGACGAATGGTAAAAGAGATGCCATTAGCTCGAGGAGAGAGCAGAAGACTGAACAATGTGCCAGGAAAGAGGGAGAGCCTGAGTGCCAGCGTGATCACAGCAAGAGAACTGAGGTGGAACAGAGTGGCTGACAGAGAAAAGGTAAAGGAAAAGGTACAGTTTAGGTGTGTTCCCCATGGCTTTATTTGTAGGGAAGTTCAAACGAGTCACGAGGCTGAGGAGCAGGTGGATCTTTAATATTGCATTACATGTACTCGCTAATTAAATTATTAGGACCACTGTACTAGCACTGGGTGGGGCCTCTGTTTGCTTTCAAAACGGTCTCAGTTCTTCATGGCATGGATTACACAAGATGTTGGAAACATTCGTTTGAGATTCTGAACTGTGTTGATGTGATTGCATCACACAATTTCTGCAATGTCAACTGACATTCATGCTGCAAAATCCCCTTCTAGCACATCTCAAAGGTGTCCAATTGGATTCAGATCCAGTGAATGGGAAGGCCACTGAAGAGCACGGAGATCATTGTCACGTTCATCAAACCAGTATGAGACGACTTTTGATTTGTGACATGGTGCATTATCATGCTGGAATTAGCTGTTAGAAGATGTGTAAATTTTGGCAGTGCAGGGATGCACATGGTCAGCAACAATACTCAGATAAGCCGTGGCATTCTAGCAATGATTGATTAGTATTAGTGGGCCCAAAGTGTGCAAAGAAAACATTCCCCACACCATTACGCCACAACCACCTGCCTGGACTGTTGCCAGATGCCAAGTTAAGTGCATGGATTCATGCTGTTGTTAGGGTTAGAATTTGGCACCATCTGTCAGCCTCATCAGAAATCAAGATTTGTCAGACCAAGCTGTGTTTTCCAGTCTTCAACTGGACGTCTGTTTTGGTCAGCCCATGCCCACTGCAGCCTCAGCTTTTTGTTCAATCTTGGTGTAGTCTTATTGTGACGATGCGGGTTCACTCCATGCTCCCTTTCAGCTTCTGGGAGCCCTTGAACCCTTCACCGTCGGTAATGTCACCGATGAGCTCGGCAGTGAGGCACAATGGAGCAAGGGGATGGTGTAAAAAGCTGCAAAAGTGCCCTTATTTAAAAGCAACAACAAAACAACAGTGTCCAAATAAAGTGCAGTGCATTCAAAAAGTCATTAAATAAATAATCCGTAAAATAGATGCTTCAGTGCCCACAAAAAGAAAAGCAGATGAAGATGCAAGGCAGAATATATCATTGTGATGAGCAGAGAGACATCAGAGTGTTTGTAAAGTAAATGTGCCGTTAATTGGTAAATGAAGTGTTATTTTTGGCACTCTTGAACTACTCCACTGTTAATCACGGCTATAATCTAACCACCCACTTCCGCTCACAGCTCCTAAGTTTAGTCTTGTGCCACAAAACCTTCAGTTGGGTATCAAGTTTATGTAGACTTGTAGCTCAGAGCTTATTGGTGTAAACCTACTACTGTGTAGATTAATCTGCAGCCATTGTTAATCTGTTTTCAGAGCGCCATTCCCCACCTAGGCCAGGTTAGGACAGTTAGCACACTTACTGTATGTGAAAAAAAAATCTGCTGCACTGCCAGCCAACAAAATATTTAGATATAATTAATACCGTATACACTAGTGTTTAAGTTCCCCCGCGGATAAGTCATGATTTGATTTTACCGTATAATTTCTGGTATTTTATGTTGGTCATATAAGCTGAAGGCGGAACACTCACGCTATTGGTCCAAGAGATTATCATATGCTAAGGCCCACCTGAGACAGTAACCACAGAGCACATTGCTTCTTTTTTCTATGTATTGTGCCCACGTGACCACACAGTAATACCCAAACTATTCCAAAGCAACGTTTGCACTGAATTGTGTTTTTTGTATCTCACAACCTCATACACCTTTATCGTAAGAGCATCCCTTATCTACGATGGAGCGTTCACTCTGAAGAAAATATGAAGCTGGTTTTACATTAAAAGTCATTGAAGTGGTGAAAGAAATTGTTAGCTGCGCTGCTGCAACAAAATTTGATGCGTCTGAGAAACTGATGTGAGATTGGAGGAGGCAAGAAGTATTTACCGTATTTTTGAACAGGCGTATAAGTCAGAGTCTGATTTTATGATTGATTTTTTGGGTTTCAAAACCCAACTTATACGGCTGTATATATGGTAATTAGTTTTGTAGTATCTAGTGGTCAGCGTACCCCCATGAAACTCGCAACAGGGTGAAGTGGTGGCTCTGTGGCTAAGGATCTGTGCTGGTATGTGGAATGTTGACAGTTCAAATCCATTATTGCCAGAAGGGATCCTACTCCATTAGGCTCTTGAGCAAGACCCTAAACCTGAAAGTTGCGCCAAAGGTGCTGTACAGTGGCTGACCCTGCACTCTGATCCCCAAAGGTCATGCAAAAAAAAAATTTACAATTGGAGATTAATAAAGTTGTAATAACCGCACTCGCACTCGGGTGGCAGCAAGTTACTTGCTCCGGCTGATCTGGTCAAACCGTATTTACCCTTTTGTTTCTTAGCTGCCATCCACTCAAGTTTCCCAGTCAACTGTAAAAACAAACAAGTTGGTCAAAGATTAAAGGTTCAGCCCTCGTTAATCTGTTTTTAGACCACCATTCCCCACCTAGGCCAGGTTAGGTTTGACTATATTGGAAAAGGATGAAATAAATTATACATAAATCTCTGTATTCCACAATCAGATGCAAATATACAGTAATTCAAAGAAGGAAAAAAAAAACGGACCTCGCCCCCATCTCCCTCGTCCTCCATTGTGTTAACCAGAAAACGCGTACAATTTACAAAATAACCAACAAACATTCACATACACAAAGTCCAATGAAATCACTGAAACTGCGGAGAATGAGAAATGGGTGTCCACCATAGCCACTGTGAAGCAAGGTGGAGGCAGCATCATCACACTTTGGGGCTGCTTTTGTTCAGCTGGGACTGGGGCTTTGTGAGTAGTCCAGGTGGATGGAGTCATGAATAGCTCCAAGTATCCATCTGTTCTGGCACAAAACCTTCAAGCACCTGCTAGGAAACTGAAGATGAAGAGGAACCTTACCTTTCAGCATCACAACAACCCAAAGCAAAGGAGGATCCAATTGAAAATCTGGGGTGTGAACTTAAGAGAGTGGTGCACATGAGACACCCCCCATACCCCCAAATATCGTTTGACAGAGCTGGACATTTTAAGAAGGAAAATTAGGCAAATCCAGATGTGCCAAACTAATAGATGTCAGTCACCCAAAAAGACAGAGTGCTGACAGTTTAGGAACTGTGCACACTAATGCAACCAGGTTTTTGTAGGATTGGTTGAACTTTTTTCACTAAACACTTTTTGATTTGTTTTCACCTTTGTTGTATCATTTGTAATTTTGAAGTAAAGGTGGAGTACGTTCTGACAGGAATTCTCTTGGTTTCATTTTTTTTTTTAATCACACAAAACCTGCCATTTTGCCAGGGGTGTGTAGACGTTTTAGATCCACTGTAAACGGCATGACGTGAAGTTCAACTTCTGTGTTGTCATACTTGTTGCCCTGATGGCTGTCTGAAGATACAACACTAGGGCTCTCTCTCGGCTGCTCTTTACTTTTTCACCCATGCCTCCTGGGTAGCCATGATACCAAGGGTAGTAGCCAATGTTTCGAGATGCCAGCTAACATAACCTGCATGTCTCCAGGAAGTGAGAGGACTTGAGAATCTCCAGATGACACCTCACACAGAGAGTGACCAGGTGAAGACTTGAACCCGGCTCCCCAGGGCTGGGAGGCAGAAGTGCTAGCAGCTGAGCCATCTTCTTATGTTAACGTAGTCCTAGTTTTGCTCATTTTGGTTCATTTGCCCTCCCCTGATATACTTCTTTTGCTGCTACAGTGTGTGCTGAGCTTAGGGCAGGTGCTCCATGATTTGCAAAGATGGTTGTGGAGATGGACAGATGAATGAAAGTTGCGTGTGCTTCAAAGGCCTCACAAATCGTGTCCAGAAAAGGCACTAGACACGTGGGAGACCAGCCTGATTTCCCACAAGGTAAGCTGCCAGACCAGGAATTAGCCGTTAAGCAGCCCCAGTGTAATAGCATCCAATGATTGAGCGGCACACTAAAAGGCCTGCGTGCGTCTAACCCGCTAACGTTTAGATGAGCTGTCTGCATGGTGACCCTGTGCAGGTCTCAATTGCTTTTTGAGACGTCAGATGCATTTATTGTATTTCATGCCAGACGTGAAACCAAGCGGCTGCCTCTATTACGTTGTAAATAAATCCTTCAGTGTTTGCTTGGCTTAATGTCACTTCAGAGGCGTCGCTCGTAATACATTGAAACATTCAATGGCTGATTGACCCTCCACTCAGGTTTCAGTTTCACTGTCTGCCACTCAGATATTGCCTGGGCCTTCCTTGAATGTCCATTTGGTAGAAGGCTGTCCCTTAAATCTGTCGTACCAAGTGCAGTCAAGAGTGTTCCCTAGAGGTGACCTGTCTCCACCCTTTACACAGGCAGTCTGGTATAGTGGGTAAAGCTCTGGACTTCAAACCCTGAGGTTGGGGGTTCAAATCCCACCACTGACGCTGTGTGATCCTGACCCCAAGTCACCTGACCTGCCTGTGATCCAATTAGAAAACCAAAAGAAATGGAACCAATTGTGTCATAAATGTTATGTCACCTTGGATAACGGAGTCAGCCATCTCGATTGATGGATTTACTTAATTGTCATTCAAACCATATAAGAAGGAGTGCACAGCTGAACGAACACAAACATAAAGACAAGGGCATGTTATACAACTGTAACAGCCGACCACTACATCACTGTACTCCTTACAGATTGCTTGTTATTTTGTCGTGTCGGGAAAAATAGGACAAACAGTAGATATGATAGTATAAATATGTAAAACCAAATACGGATATATTGACAATGATAAATATAAATACACATGAAGACAGATAAATATTCAATAATATACAGTATATCTGCACACAAACCACCACTATCCCAATAACACCAGTGAATAATTATCCATCCATCCATCCATTATCCAACCCGCTATATCCTAACACAGGGTCACGGGGGTCTGCTGGAGCCAATCCCAGCCAACACAGGGCGCAAGGCAGGAACAAACCCCGGGCAGGACACACAGCACACACACTAGGGACAATTTAGGATCGCCAATCCACCTAACCTGCATGTCTTTGGACTGTGGGAGGAAACCCACGCAGACACGGGGAGAACATGCAAACTCCACGCAGGGAGGACCCAGGAAGCAAACCCAGGTCTCCTAACTGCAAGGCAGCAGCACTACCACTGTGCCACCGTGCTGCCCGAATAATTATTAATCATACAAAAATACAAATTTTTACAAAACCCTCCCTTGCCTCCAAATAATAAACAAATAAACACGAAACACAAGCACAGATGAATGATAAACAGCAATTGAAATGAAAGTGATAAATGAGTCCAAAAGCTAATAAAGTCCGGTAATAGTTGAATATTGACTGATGTGATATTTTGCTTCCTTCCAACAATACAAAAAACGACCTCACCGTAAGCGTCCTCATCAGTGGTTGAGGAGTATCCAAACCCCGGGGTTTCTCAGTGCTGGCAGTTGTGATAATGGTCCGCAGATCCTTAAGAAGCGAGTAATGGACTTGTACGATGAACAGAAATGAGTTGAAATACGGATGTGTAAATGATTCTTTTTCTTCTCTCTCCTCTCCTTCTTTTCCCTTTCGCTCTTGTTTAAATACAGAATGTCCCGGATGTAACTGGTGGATTGAACAGGTAAGTTCCGTCTTGGGGTTGTGGTCTCCCTTCATCATCCTTCCTCTTTTAACTTACGGGGACATTTACAGATACACACATATAGTAAACGGGACAATGAAAACAAAACGCACTCGGCCCAGACAAAAAAAAAAAAACAAACGAAATGCTTATTATTATGTAGTCCCGCTACACAACAACAGACAGACATTATAGACTGAGTGTTTAATCCAATAGACACATCGGTGAATGGTTGTAAAGTGTTCAAATTGTAACGTTCGTTGTGTATGTGTGTGGTGTCATTAGCTGGTTGTACCTTCCCCTGGTCCTGATAATTGTGGAATGACTGGATTTGTAATGGTCCATGGGGAAGGGAGCACCTGACTGGGAGGGCCCAATAAAGTGTGTACGGGGGGGTTGTTTGTTTTGTACACTTACAGTATTTACTGCACAATAACAATTCTCGTTTAACTCAAGTAGGGATGTAGCGTTGTTCACCTGTGCCTCGGATCATTCCTTTGTTTATTTTTTTTTCTCTCTTCATATTATAATCATGCCAGCTCAGGGAGCGGTAGAAAGCAACAAAAAAAACATCAACTTAATGCACAGACATAAAAGCATTTTAGGAGATATGAGATCCCAAATATATGCATTCGCAAATTCAACAGTCACAATGGTGTGTGTGGCATTAGTGGGAGCCGAGAAGTCTGAAGGCCTTCTGCCAGTCTCTCACAACACTGCGCTGCCGTTTGCTAGAAGACCAAGATTGAGGAGTCCATGGGCCGGGTGAAGGGGGTCTCCGACTAAGGCAGCGTGACAAGTACAGATCATGTGTAGACGGGAGGGTGTTTCCAGTGATTTCCTCTGCTATCCTCACCACTCGCTGGAGGGACTTCTGATCCGAAACAGTGCAGCTGTAGTGCCTCTGGAGAATATTGTGAGGGCAGGGACGTTAGGGTCCATTTATACTTCACGCTCAGAACGCGTACGCGCCCGCATCATGGCTGCCACGCGTTCCGAGTGTTCATTTTATGCGTCCTCTGTGCAGGTCCTGTTACTCTTCTTTTAACTGTCAATTAAACCAGTTTACTCCAGTTCTGGTTCACAAGAGACCAGAGCCATCCCTGGCAGCATCAGGCACAAGGCCTAAATGGGCCCTGGCTGGGGTCTCGGCCCATCACACACCCACACTCGCTCACAACAGGCCAGTCGCCAGTTAAGCTAATGTGAACGTCTTTGGGATGCGGGAGGATAATTAAGACCACAATCAGGCCGCGATTTGATGCCAGTCTCCTGGTGGTGCACGGCCGTGATGTTCACAACTGTAACAGACACTCGTCTGTACCCATGAAACGGCTCAGCTTCCACTGGATCTGTCATTACGAAATTTGGAACACTCAAGGAAATTTATCAAGACAGTTCAATGTCAAGTAAATATTTTTGAAAATTCAAAACCTGCCGTTGAGAAGTCAAGCAGAATGACACCTTTAATTGGCTAACTGAACAGATTACAATACGCGAGATTTCAAGGCTGCTTAGGCCCCGTCAATCAGGCAGGTTGTAACTTGAAAGCTTGCATGTTGTAATCTGTTCAGTCAGCCATTAAAAGTGTCATTCTGCTTGACCTGTCATCACATCCATAATGGCTAACACGGTACACCCTGCTTCTAAAAACATCCCATTGAAAAGCATTGACAAATGAGCAAATTTCGGTAAGATTTAAACTAAGAATTAGTTTACAGTTTCTATTTTACCATGAGAGAGGTTACCTCAACTTGTCAATTTTTGTATATTTTGTTTTTCTTTTACTCATTCAGCAGCTGCTCCAGATGCAAAACAGTGAAACATCTGCAGCTGTGCCCACTGAAGCAAGTAGCCCGCACTGCTGGATGACCAAGTGTTACCATATAAGAAAGCGATGACATTAGATGTGTTAATAGTATTCTTTATTTATTCATCACCATCCTTTACCGTACCAGAATGTAGTGGTAGGCCTCATTACGTGCCGACATTCTGGCTTCTATCTGCGTCCATCCTGCACTCGTCTATTCGGCTGTGTGGCACTTTCTTTGAACCTCAGTCACAGCAGCTCACTTCTCCTGGAGCATGATGTGTGTAAATATAAAAAAATAAAAGCAACTTACCTTATGTAGAAATGTCTGCAAGATGGCTCAGTGACAATCTGTTCTCAGTATTTCTGTTACACTAAAAAGACCCCATGATGGATAGCACACATGCACTGGCATCCATCGTAATGGGTTCCAATCCCTTACCTGGCCAGGAGCCCATGGCACTGAGTGAATGCAAAGATGGGCAAGATGTTTCCTGCCCTTGCCAAGACTGATAAAACGTGGGCATGTTGGCTTCCCAACAGGGATGGACTGAAGACCCTTAGCTGGCCATGAGGCCAGCAGGATGGAAGGACAGGGTGAGACAACCTGACAGGTTACTTACTCCCCCTGACATGCTAGGTGGCGCTGTGTGGAAACCCGCAAAGCATGCTGGGAACAAGAGTCCTATTGGTTCCGTGGAGGCCACTAGAGGTGCCGCAGGAATATGTATTCCCTTTGTGGAACTTTCATTTGACCCACTTCCAATGCCCTAGCCCTACCATAAGATCTCCCAGGTTTTAGATAAAGGAGCTGCTCAACCTCATCCAGGCAAGCTGAACTCGGGTTCAAGTGGATAAAACTCACCTGGAGGAGGGGAAGGAGAGGGAAGAAGAGAATTGCGCCTGTGTTTATAATTACAAGAGGCTTTTTGTAAGGTATTTGTTTAAAGAAACCTGTATTTGCACCTGGGACTCTGGGGTTTGGATTGTTGCAATGTCCCCTAGTGGTCCTAAACCTCACTGCTGCATTATCTAAGGATTCTATTGATTCAACATGTCACTGACAGTGTAATTTATCTGCAAAGCACTGTATTGATCCACTATCTGTCATGTTTGGATGCAGCCAACAATTTTAGCTTGAGACTTCAGAACAGAGTTTAAATCTCCAGCAGGCACTTCTTTAAAAATGTTTACGTTTATGAAATTTTAACTACAATTAGCCAGAGACCCTCCACATCCAACAACTAAAAACAGCACATGAATCTTCATCAGTTGAGATGGAATCTGCAATTCTATGAAAGCAGTTTCAGCCACAATATTAAAATGTGACACTAAAAACATTTTATGCACACTACTAGTACATGTAATTGAAATATATTACAGTATCTGTATTATTTCTGAATATGATTCACTGTAGCAAAAATATGTAGTAAAATTGTGATAACAATGAATTTAAAAACACTCCTTTAAAACCAGCTAACCTAGTCTCCAAATTCTTACTTGTTTGGTAATAAATTCCACTGTCTGGCTTTTAGCAATCTACACCTGATGGATTCTGAGGTGCTGGCTCTTCTCGTGATGGATTTTTGCAGTAGCCTTCTTTGATAAGTGGTCCATGGCATCGTACAGATTTTAAATAAATAACTGTGCCCCGTAAAGTGCAGGCTCCAATCAGGCATGCTGTGCTCTGCTCCAGGGACGGTTGGGGTGCCTGTCTGATTGTGAGTGTCAGTCAGGTGCCTCATTTGCACCTCGGCGATAGTGCCATCTTGCACCTGCAACAATTAGGTGAGCCAGGATAAGAGGGGTCTGCATGGAAGAGAAAAAGCAAAAAGGGAAACACAGACAGAGCTGCTGAGAACAATGTCGGTGGGCTGGCAGGACGAGCCAGGCAGCACGTGAGACACAACATGCTCACTGGCCCCATGGAGGAGCAAAGCATCGGCTTGTCCCCACTGATTATTTATAGAAGAGTGGGTGCAATCATCAAGGAGTCCTCACCAGGGATATGAAGTACAACACAGGAGTGTGAAGGATGATGGGAGGACAACCAACGCCGAGTGGTCTGGCCAGTGGCACTTGACACAGCTAAGACAGGGGTCGGGAGGTGAGGACCGTGGCTGTTGGGAGTCTCAGCTGGCTGAGCGAGTAACGTGTGAGACGCGGAGGCAAAGATGGAGTTGGGCTGGGACCCAATGATTGTGTTGGTTTTACTCTCGTTTTTAACTCGCGGACTGTCGCCGATTTTAATGGATTATTTATTTCATTGAAGATCTGCACTGCATTTTATTTTAGACACTTTGTGCAAAGGATACTATGGATAGAGCTGCCAGGTAAGAGGAAAAGAGGAAGGCCTAAGAGAAGGTTTATGGATGTGGTGAAAGAGGACATGCAGGTGAAGGGTGAACAGAACAAGATGCAGAGGACAGAAAGATATGGAAGAAGATGATCCACTGTGGTGACCCCTAACAAGAGCAGTCAAAACAAGAAGATGCACGTACCCCTTACTGCTGCATGCGAGTCCTCACCCGCTCATCTCGGTTATGACTATGGATGATCCAGGTTCAAGAGGCTCTCCGGACACAAGTGAGCATGGAGCCAACCCGGAGTGTCGCACCTTCGGGTTCCATGTGCCTGTTGGGACTGACCATCTCATTTTCAGCAGGTAGCTTCAGATCCCACACCTTCTTTTCTTTGTCTGTTTCCAGTCTCAACCAAGCTGTATCATTTAGATCACATGTGTCTTTGCAGAGGGCAGTTAATTCCTTCTATTTAAGCATGAACAAATGTCCCAGAGACTCTTCTGCTTGGCCTTTTTCAACCCAGTTCTAGGTTTTTCTAATATGTCTGTACAGGTTTAGCATGCTGCTGCATTACAGCTGCAAGGACTTGGGTTCAAATCCCAACTGGGTCATGCTTTCATTGTGGTTTGCATATTCTCCCCGTTTGTGTGGAAAGACATAGAGCTTAGGGTGAATGGAGATCCAGTGATGGACTGCACTCATGATCCCTTGATATGTCTTCCTATTGCTACTTAAATGCAGTTGGCATCAGATGAGCTTCCAGACTCTTAATCAACCACTCTGTACCAACAGTCACTAAATGTTTTAGTCTTTAGCCCATTCCTCCTCTGATCTGCATTCACACAGTCTGTTTTTTCTTTCCTACCTGTGTGCTCATCCGATGTGGTCACTGACTGGAGAAGCAGATGGACATCTTAAGATGGTCAGCCTGCACAGATACCAAGAACAAATTCATCTGGCACACCAAGATCGTCTTTTCCCTAATTTCTTGTATGTTTGCTGTTTTGCTGTCCATTCAATTCTAGGGGAGCCCACAGATTCGATTACTGCAAACTTCAGAACGTAAAGGGTTTAGAGCTGCCCGGCAGGCAGTGATGTGGGGATTCTCAGCTATAAGTGTGCCATGTGTGTATGCTTCACTCTGAGGACGCCTCCGAGAAGGTGGGTCAGTGCGGTCATCTCTTTTAACCTTACACTGGGAAAGCATAATCGAGGGTGCTTGAGTTGTCTTGAGGAGCCGTCAATGCCTGTGGCACATTTTCTACTACTTCGGAGTTCCTTTTGCAGGTTCTAATGGCAGCAATGCTGAATATGACGTAGCTGATAGGCACATTATGAGAATAAAACCAGGCAAACCAAACATGTAGGTAAATGTCCAAGTCTGGAGAGTAGGCGGCTGACAGAACAAATATGTTGGTACACCTCCAGGAAAACCAAAAAACCCACAATTGTCTGTGAAATAACTTGAAACTTACAAAAGTAATTGGCACCCATCGTTGTTTATTCTGCATTCAACAACAATCTAATTTTACTTTAGAGTTTTAATGCAACATAATATTTCAAATAACAACACAAATGAAAATGGCATCAACAGTAATGATGGGACCCTTAACCTCATACAAGCAACTCCTGGAGCTCTCAGTGAGACTTCTGCGCCGACCACAGGTAGTTTGGCCCACTCTTCTTGTCCAGCTGCGTCAGGTTTGAAGGGGGGTCTTCTCCTGACTTCATGTTTCAGTTCTCTCCATAGATGTTCAAAAGGATTCAAATCAGGGCTCATAGAAGGCCACTTCCGGCTGGTCCAAAAGTGTTTAGCCATGTTTGGGTGCTTTTAGCAGTGTGTTGCGAGTCTGTATCCGGTAGGAGGATCCATGACCTGTGACTCAGTACGCAGTACGTTTCCCTCCAGGAGGTTTTGATAATTTTGAGATTTCATTGTTCCCTGCACAGATTCGAGGTACCCTGTGCCAGACACAGCAAAGCAGCCCCAAAGCATAACTGAGCCCCCTCCATGTTTCAGAGAATGTAAGGCATTCTTTTCTTTGAAAGCTTTATTTTTTTCATCTGTGGACATTGAGCTGATATGACTTGCCAAAAAGCTCCCAGAAGCAGTGCAGCCTCTCAATATGCACTCTAGCAAATTTCAGTTTGGCTTTTTATCTTTTTCTTTCAACACTTGATTCCACCTGGGTCTTCTTTCTTTGAGCCCACTGTCACTCAAAAAGTGATGGATGGTGTGATCTGACACTGATGGACCTCGACCTTGGAGTTCAGCTTGTATCTCTTTGGAAGTTGTCCTTGACTTTTTCTTTACCATTCTCATTATCCTTCTGCCCATTCTGGGGTTGATTACCCTTTTGCAGCCATGTCCAGGGAGGCAGACTACAGTCCCGTGGACCTTAAACTTCTTCATGCTATTTGTAACTGCTATCATAGGAACATCTACTGTAGCTACTTGCAGATGGTCTTATAGCCTTTGCCTTTGACATGCTTGCCTTTAAATTTCTTTCCGATCTCCTTAAACAACTCTGCTTTGCTTTCTCTGGTCCATGTTTTGTATCATCGTGTGTCTCACACTGAACAGCAGAGTGACGACTTTTCCCCATTTAAGTGGGCTGCATGGCTGACTGCACAATTGTAGAGATGTGTGATACTGATGAAAGAAAACAGCTAGTTTGAAAAAAATCCCTCTAATTTATAATCGATTTCTAGGGGTACCAACACGTGTCCAGGCCATTCTAAAATATCTTTGTAGAATAAGCAATACCTGATCTCTTGTCACACTTTCTTTGCTTTACTCGATGACATATCAAAGGCGTGCAGTTAAACACCAGAAAATTGATTTTCATTTAATCACTTTTCAGGAGCCATACGGCACTTTTTCAAAGAGCTCCAAGGGTACCAATATAATTTTCCCAAGTCTGTGAGAAATATGCCTAAACTTGCAAATCTCCATAAAATGGAAAACTACAACTTTTAGAACATACAGATGCATCGTGGCGTGGAGTTGGGGGTGTCAGGGAGTACAACACTTTAAAAAAAGCAAACCATCCTGATACCCAAATAACAGAAATCATTCTTCCCCAGAAAACATTTTGCTTAAATAAACAGGCTTTCAAAACAGATGTCAACTTATCAAAATGAGGTATGCATCTCAGTTAAATCCCATCAACCTGAAAAAGGTATCCCATTTTCATTAAAAACAGCAGCAGATGATCGGGGTGGGAAGGAATCTCAAATGGAGTCAAGTTTCTTAGCCTTTTGCTTGTACATGGTGGCAAGCAGTTTTCTCCACCCAGCATTCTGAAATTTCCTGTAAAAAGAAGACCCTCTCACCATGGTTATTCTGTACCTTTTTTGTTAAACATCATTTGGCCAATAAAGGCGTCCTTTTCTGATGGGCATTACAGGGAGATGAAAACAAGAATACAAAACCAAGACATGCTTGAGGTCTGTTTGTTTATAGGCGTTCATCAGCATCGCCTTCCAGCTGGGGAATGTCAGCCAGGGACAGAGAGACAGAATAGGTATGATGGGCAGCACACATGGGTGGGCTAGCATCCTAGCCGGGATGGAACAGGGACCATTACTTGTTCAGGAAGCCAGTGCGATAGAAGGACTGGGACAGACTACGTCTTATGAATACTTACTCTCTTGATATGCTAAAGCAGGGGTCTCCAACTCCAGTCCTGGAGAGCGACTATGGCTGTAAGTTTTCATTCTAACTCTTTTCTTAATTAGTGACCAGTTTTTGCTGCTATTTAACTATTCCCCTTTATTTTAATTGACTTTTCTTGAAACTCTGACTGCTGAATTGATCCTTTTTTTCCTTAAATGGCACCTAAACATAAATTTGATGTGAAGTGAGCCAACAGATGACCAACTAAATTGGGGCCTCAAACTCCAACCAACTTCACTTCATTCAGTTTCTTAATTTGAAGCCAATTCTCATTGCTAGTTAAACCCGTTATTTAATTCCATGGTGCTCATTCTGCCATGGCACACATTTCCAAAATTGTTGATTTTCTTTTTTAAGAGCGCTGTCAAAATGTTTTGTGGACCTGAGCAGATCAACATTACTGAGTCCTCCACCTTTCTTTATTTTCACTTATTGTGTGATGGACGCAGGTTGTTGTTTATGTGTTGGTACATTTTGTGTCTTAATATTGTTTGGTTGCTAATTAAGGGAAAAAGAAATAATTCAGGGGCCTGAGTCTTAAGATGTGCATCAATTAAAATTAAGGCAAAGAGTTAATTAGCAGCAAAATCTGCTCACTAATTAAGAAAAGGGTTAGAATGAAAATCTGCAGCCACAGTAGCACTCCAGGACTGGAGTTGGAGACCCCTGTGCAAAAGGGCAGCACCCCTCTAATTTGAGCTTCAGCCACTTCTCCTCTGTTACACCATAATGTTATACAGATGTGTGTTTGTGCATTTGTATGGAGATTATAATGGCTTGATTTTTAGAAGTATTTAGATGTTTTATTAACACTTTGGTAACACTACATACACATCATTCCAATGAAGAATTAATTTGAACTGAGAAAGAGAGAAAGGGGCAGGAAGGAAAAGATTCAAGCTGTTAGGTCCAGCAAGTCCAGTCACAAGTGCCACCAGTAACCTCACACATGAAATTCACCACGACTCTTATTTGCTCTGACAGCATCCAGAAATACAGACCGGAGAATCATTAATCACCCATAAACTAATTACTTTTCTTTCGTTCCTTGGGTGAAAAAACATTACCGTGTACGCAATCCTCAGGCTGACAACCGAGAGATTAAATGATCTAAAGCAAGCTGCTCCCGCTCTCCAAATGGATGTGGCAGCAAGTGCTCCAGTGCTGTGAGCCCAGAAAATTTAGTAACACTGCCTGCTGGATTTTTTTTTTTTTTATAAAGCAACATCTCAGTAGCGGCAGTTTGGGAGATGAATGTGCCAAATGACGAGCTGTTAGTGCTTTCATTCACATAATCCAGAGTGGCTGTAACAGTAGAAGAATGATAAATGACCCAATAACCTTAAAAACAATGTTGCTCAGCTGCCAGGACGAAGCAGCATGGCCTTTAAGAAGCAGGAAGCATTGTGGTCCTGTTTACCGAAGCTGCCGTTGGACTCCAGTCTGGCTGGTAAAACAAAATGTTATAGGTTCGTGCCCATTTGGCAAAAACTCGCTTCTCTGTGATAAAACGGTGGTGGCTTCCCTTGCGGCCTCGTTCATGGGAAATGTACATTGTGCATTCGTCAGGTCCTGAGGGCTCATAGTAATGGTAAGGGACTGACGCATGGTAAGGTTCCCTAGAGAATGAGAAAGAAAAAAGAAAGGAGTAAACAGAGGAATTTAAAAACACCCAGGGAATTCACTCTTTCATCCATAAACAAAAAATAGACAAGAACAGGCCATTCAGCCCAACAAAGCTCATCCACTTAAATCTTCTAAAATAACACCAAGTCTAGTTTTGGAAGTCCCTAAAGTCCTGCTGTCTACCACACTACTAACTTATTCCATGTGTCTTTGGTTCTCTGTGTAAAGAAAAAGTTCCTAATGCTTGTGCAAAATTTACATAAGAAATTGTCCCCATGCTCTTGATGAGCTCATTTTAAAGTAACAGTCCCAATGCACTGTACTCATTCTCTTCATAATTTTAAACACTTCAATCATGTCACCTGTTAATCTTCTTTAGCTTTAACTAAAAAGGCTCAGCTCTCTTAATCTTTCTTCATAAGCCCTCCTGTACAGAATGCTAAGAGTTTGTCACAGAGCCCTTGATCAGATAGACCCACATGACAATTTCGAGTTTCTTTCAAACTGATGACCAAAACGATTCCGTTCACATCACTAAAGTCGATGTCACATTACGCAACTTTGAGTTGTAAGATATGCCAGACTTGCTGACTGGTATTGCTGATCTTCTTGCCCGATCATGTCAATTTAAATGACTGAAAATCACCGGGCAGGTCAAACATTTACTAAGTGTGTGCTGACTTTCCAGCACAGTCTTTCTCGCCCCTTTTTCTGACAGGCAATACTTCCTGATGGAGCTGTTGCTGTAAAAAGGATTAACAGGTATGGTGAGTTTAGCTGCGGTCTTGTTCCTTTTTTATTTTTTCCGTTCAGTCATGGTATATAAAACACAAGACAGCAGAGAGACAAGCTCTTCTTCGGTTTGTGTGGTCCAAAATACCCGTGTTCCTTATTTCCCTAAAGTCAATATCAAACTGGCTTGATTTTCTCGGTGTGAGACTTAGGCATTTCAAATAATGTGACTAGCCTGCACGAGAGCACACTGACGACCGCCTCTGACTTGCTGAGATTATATAAATTAAGGCTACAGCTGAAAAGTGCTGGAAAAGTCATTTAATGTGGCATGGCCTTAACCCTACATATTTCTTGAGGTTATTTTATCCATTTGTGGATAATATGTAGTTCAAATGCTGCCTTATCTATACTCATGTGAAAAAGATAGTACAACCCATTAAATGTTTCTTCCATTTTTCATTTTTTTGGACTATTGCCATTTACTATAATATGTATTATACAATTTTGTTTTTATTTATTCATATCATTATTTTAGTGTTGGTGTTGCATGGGCATTATAATATTTTTTGCAGCCATTACCAGCTTAGTGACATATGATGCCAATACACATCTCATATAAAAGAAAGCGACACATGTAGTAGTTCGTCTATACCGACTATTGACTCTTCTCTTTCTTCTTATCTAAATGCCGGGTCATACTAATATCCTTATGGGCTGAACTTTCTGATAATGATAATATTAACATTCATAATGTGAGTAACAAATTAGGCAATCCAAACTTTTACTTTGATATCTTGGGAACTATGTGGATTTTGCTTGGTGCACATAAGAACACACAACATTTGGGAGGAGACCTCCGCTTGATCAGGTTTATTTGTTTAGATAATAGCTAAGCTGTCTCTGGATTTTTCTTCACAGCCTAAAGTCTTGCATGTTTGGCTAAGTGGCATTTCTGAACTTTTCCTGCATCAGTAGGGCCTACACTGGACTGGGCACCCACTTTTTTTTTTATCTTCTTCTTTCTTCATAGGTCTGAATCGCAATCTGATTATTTTGAGTGGTTACCTAGCAAGTAATGCTTGTGGTTGGTCGGCCAGTCAGCAAACATTCACCACAACCTCTCAGGTGCAAGAAGCAGATCAAAGATATGTGATACAGTACCTGCCAAGTAATACAAGTGTCGTGTATATACACATATACAGATATACTGACTACCTCTGTAGGCAAGGATCAAAGATTTGCACTTAACACATGATGCTACAGGAAGGCAGTGTGGAGATCTGAAAAGAGGAGTGACATGTGCCCAGCTCGGCTGGTTGAACACCACACATGCCACCATTTTTTGAATCATCTGCAGCGCCTTGGTAACACTTGCTGGTACTCCTACTGTACATGCAGACTGCTGCAATAGTCCAGACGTGACAAGACCAAATCCTGGACCAGGAAGTGTGCTGCATAGTCTGATCAGATTGTAAGTCTGATCTTGCAAATGTTGTATAAAGTCAATCAGCAAGACTGAGAGATGGTTCGAATATAGTCCCTGAAGGACAGCTGGTCATCGATCACCACCTCAAGAAAGTGTACAGACTTGGCAAGTGTTAGCGATATTGAGACATGCTGAATAGAGATTTAAATAATATTTACATATAATTTTGTTCATTGTAGAAAAAATCTGTAATTGGGTAAACTAATGTAACTTAAAATGAATTTACAGTAGATAATAAATGTAATATGCGTCTCCCAGAACACATGCACCCAAAAACTCTTTGTCTGTCTCTTGTTGCTCTGTAGTGAGGTTGAAGCACAGATTTCAGCAGATAAAGGTATGGTCAGCAGGGAAGTAATCTACTTTCCCATTAATTGGTGAGGCTACCCTGTAATTGTGTTGCTGTGCTTCACAAAATCGAAATAGGGTTATGAAGGTAGTGGTGACACCTGCCTAGACCTTAAATGACATTCAGGTGTGTGCCTACCACCTTTCTGTCTGAAATGACGTACATGTTGTTTCAGGTCTGTATGGCAGAAAAGGTAGGAGACATGGCAAATGTATGCATAACCTGCTGCAGGAGAGACATCAACATTTGTCTCATAAGTGGAAGGAATATTTCTTTACATTAGCAGAATAATGTAATATTGTTGTGGAGGAGACATAGTAAGAAGAGTGGATGTGTCTGCACATTTTGTTCTAACAGACTTCAATCACTGCAGTTTGAGGAACTCTTGAAAAATGTCTGAGTACTGTAACCTGCACAACAATGAACAATAATCTCTTCATCTTTGCTACAAAACAATCAAGAGAGTGTTGTGTCTACACATTCATGTTCTGTATATTCTATTTATGCCTCTTTTTTGTCTTTTCCATTTAATCTAATGAGCTTTTTATATATTTACTAGGGGGCTTCGCTCGCCAACCCCCGTGTTTGGTTTTCCGGATACACACTTTTAAGATTTTTTTTCTTTGAATTGTTGCTATTTCATTAGTTTCACTTTTATTTCAGAACTTCTGTAAAAACAATACAGTAATCCCTCGCTATATTGCGCTTCGACTTTCGCGGCTTCACTCTATCGCGGATTTTATATGTAAGCATATTTAAATATATATCGCGGATTTTTTGCTGGTTCGCGGGTTTCTGTGGACAATGGGTCTTTTAATTTCTGGTACATGCTTCCTCAGTTGGTTTGCCCAGTTGATTTCATACAAGGGACGCTATTGGTAGATGGCTGAGAAGCTACCCAACCAGAGCGCGTATTACGTATTAAATAAAACTCCTCAAATATATTGTGAGCACGGGGGCTGTTTACACCCCTAGAGGATACGGCCGCTCCTCAAAAAACGCTGAAAGATTACCTTCACATTGCTCTCTTCCTTGCTGGGCTTACATATGGCTGCTTTGTCAAGCGATATGCTTCCCGCACTGTGTTTCGCATACTTAAAAGATCAAACAGCACGTATTGATTTTTGATTGTTTACTTTTCTCTCTCTCTTGCTCTGACATTCTCTGCTCCTGACGGAGGGGGTGTGAGCAGGGGGGCTGTTCGCACCCCTAGATGATACGGACGCTCGTCTAAAAATGCCGAAAGATTACCTTCACGTTGCTCCCTTCTGTGCAGCTGCTTTGTCAAGCGACATGCCTCCCGCACACTGCTTCGCATACTTAAAAGCTCGAAGGGCACGTATTGATTTTTGACTGTTTGTTTTTCTCTGTCTCTCTCTCTCTCTGACATTCTCTGCTCCTGATGGAGGGGGTGTGAGCAGAAGGGCTGTTCGCACACTGGCCTAGAGGATATGGACGCTCCTCTAAAAAATGCTGAAAGACTACCTTTACATTGTACATCCTTGCAGCTGCTTTGTCCGGCGGTGCTTCGCATACTTAAAAGCCAAACAGCCCTATTGATTTTTGATTGTTTGCTTTTTTCTCTCTCTCTCTCTCTCTCTGATATTCTCTGCTCCTGACGAGCACTCCTTTGAAGAGGAAGATATGTTTGCATTCTTTTAATTGTGAGACGGAACTGTCATCTCTGTCTTGTCATGGAGCACAGTTTAAATTTTTGAAAAAGAGACAAATGTTTGTTTGCAGTGTTTGAATAAAGTTCCTGTCTCTCTACAACCTCCTGTGTTTCTGTGCAAATCTGTGACCCAAGTATGACAATATAAAAATAACCATATAAATATATGGTTTCTACTTCGCGGATTTTCACCTTTCGCGGGGGGGGTCTGGAACGCAACCCCCGTGATAGAGGAGGGATTACTGTATTTGTAATCTTGCGAGTCCCAATATGCTGAATCTTTTTAATGAGGTCAGGACAAGTTTCTTTGTTTGGAATTTCAGCACAGACAAAACGATCTATATCATCAGCAGTTAATTTTTTTTTACAAAGTAAAAAAGTAAGTAGAGTTCTGCATTGGACTCCTGTCTGTAAAGTCGTGCTATTTTCCTCTCACAGTTCCAAAGGTACATGAGGTTACCAAGGTGATACCCCAGCTTTTGTCTAGATTTTTGTACAAGGGCTAGACAGAACGTTTTTGACTCCTGGGGTAAATGTAGCTTTTTAAATAAGCAGACAGATAAATATATATACATGAACAAAGTAATCAATAAATGCATGTGCGGTAAACTCCGTTTTTGAAATTCTCAAGATTCTTTATTTGTCACATGCATAGTTATACAGGACAACACGCAGTGAAATGAATCCTGATCCACTTATCAAAAACTGTGCAAAGTTAGAAGAATATCAGTTAGATTAGCAAAAAGTCATAGATTGAAAGATAACAGTATAGTAGAACATAATAAATAAGTAAAATTATGTGAATAAAGCTGAATTAAGTGTTAAGGTGCAAAAGTGTAGTAATTATTATCCAAAACCAAAGTTAGACTGGTGCATAGTTAAATGAGGCAGTTTGTTTGTTTGTGCTACTGCGGTCGTTACTTTCTTTTTTTATATTTTCTAATTTTCCTACTTTCATATCCTTTAACTTTCTCCACATGTGTATAGCGCTGTTTTTTTTTTTGAGCCTTTCTAATTTCACTGGTTTCATAGTCTCTAACCTGCTCTGCATGTGTTTAGCGTCAATGTTTGTAAACATCTTTATGAAGTTCTAGTTTCTCATTTTACTCAGTCTTTTAATTTGAGCTGTACAGTACAATACATAGAACAAAATAAATCCTCAATACAATATAAAAATAAAAATTCTAGAAGTACGGAGTAGAATTTCACATTAGATGATATCACATAATATGATTTGGATTTGTTTTAAGTCCTGGAGACCTCATTCATCAAGCTGCCTCCCCCATTTTGCCATTCAACATCTGAAATAGCGTTAATCCGATGAAAGGACCCCTCATTCCCACTTCCCCATTCATCAGGGATGACTTTACCTTGGGCAGGCAATCTACAATTTAAAGAGATTGTTATTTTCTTGTGAATTGTTACATATGCATTATTTTCACTTTTACTTTAAAAACTTTTGTAAAAACAATACTTGTCCTTTATTTTCGGCCACGTGCCTGGTTACATCTCTTTCTTCCCAGACGTATAATACTGCTCGTGTTGTGAAGGGTGTTGTGGCTGAACGTACGCTAAGGATATGCCTTTGGATCATTTGCTGTCTTTTTGCTGCTTGCTAGCTGCCTCTTCTGCCTGTCGCATGTCGTTAAGAGTTCGGAGCACATGATGCTTGCCTGCCAAAAGCAATCCAACAACTGCTAGCTTAGAGGTCTGTTGACTTGTTTTAAATGATGGCTCACTGCCTGGTCTCGCGTGACGTTGTTAAAGCAATACCTGTATTTTATTACTGGCCCCGGGCGTGTTTGAATTCTTTCTTGCAGAATGTATAACGCTGCTCGTGTTCCGGTTGGGGGGTATGTTATAGCTGCTCTCGCGCTGCCCTTCGATCTCTTTAAAGCCTGTACAGCCGCTGTCCTTTTTGCTACGGCCCTGGGACAATCTCTTGGCACCAAGTCTCATGTTTATGGTCCCCGCGAGACGCACCGTGGCAAGTCTCCTTGGTCTCACCGGTCTTTTAAATGTCTTTTGAGATTATCACATATCGTAGCCTTGCATTTGCTTTCCATTCCAGGATTTCCTTTTATATATAGAGAGATAATTTTTTTTAAGTTCATAATACGAGTATTTCATTTTTGTGTAAAAATATGTTTCTATGTGGAAGTTTGGGTTCTGTTATGTTCTTTATGTTTTGTGGGTGGTTCCCCAAGAGGTGGGGCCACCTGTCCATTTCCATTTAAAAACTTCCCACAGGCCTATAAAGGCTATGGAGACATGGAGTTCAGTGGAATACATTGCTCAAGCCTGATGTTGGCAAGTTCTCACTTAAGTTTTGCATTTACTTTGTTTTATGATGAATGGATTTTGATCTTTTAACTCTATTTTTAACTATCCCCTTTGGAATACTTTATTAGGTCTTTGCTTTCTTTTCGGATTTGCCCTTTGGATATTCCTTTTATGCCCTTTTTGCCCTATTTGGAGCAATTCATTGTCACTGCTTTTGTTAATACATCCTGCACAAGCCAAAGTTTATGGTTTCCTTCGTTTGTTGGGGCTTTTCGTGATATTTTATATTTTCTAAATAATTCAAGAAAATGAGTTCCAAGAATCTGTGACAAAATAATTATTTCTAGATTCTTTTCGTTGTCACAAAGATGGCTCATAAATACGGAAGACATAGTTTCCTAAACGTAAAACTTTTGCAGCTTCTAAGTGGACTTAAGTTTTAAGGCCTTATCATTCACCTATGGCCTTGCGCACCCTTAAGCCCTATTGTAAGCTGCAAGAACAGACAACATATTTTTAAAATGTATAAAAAAAAAAAATTTGCATTCTAAAGTGAAGTTATGTGGTAACTTAATATATACTGTGATTGTGAAGAGCTAACTTAACTTGAAAAATAAGAACTTATCCTTTAATGAGAATGAAATAAGTCACAGTCAAGTTGCAGAAGATTTTCTCAACTGATGTGATGAGTCTTTTCTATAAAAAGTTAACAGCTGATTTCAGAAAAAACACTTCACCCACATAATACAATCATCAAAGTCTAGGCAATGGAGACTGTTGAAAATTCTAAGTACTCTTAATTCTACTCTAATTCTAAGTTACTTTTTTTAAAATGAAAATACAGAAGCCATCTGCATATAGGGACAATGAGGCCTCTACCCTCTACTGTCTAAGGAAGATGAGTCTTTTTAGTGTGAATTCGAGCATAAAACCTTTTTTTTTTATATATAAATCTTGCACTGAGCCAGTTTTAACTTATGTTCTGCTGGCTTGGTTTGGAGATCTTAATATTAGGAACAAAAACAAATCAAACTTGTAAAATAAAACAGTAAAACAATAAGGTCCCAACAGTTAAATATACCAGACCTATTTAATAAGCAAGTACAGAAGAAAACAGAGCGTGTATCTCAGAAAGCTCATCCACTGCATTCATTCAAAATTTCCAGTTTGTACCATCAGGTCACAGGTTCAAGGCTCCACAGATAAAAAGCAACTGCTTCAAATACTCCTTCATCCCAGTTGCTATCCATTTTATAAATAGGTTTTACTTAAATAAACATCCAAAGGCTGATTCATATCAATCATTAGTCTGGATTTGTGTGCACTTATTGTTTTAATTTTTACATTTAATAGATACAATCTGATGTCATGCCATACACATTATGTTCACTGCTATATTTTCTTTACTTGGAAAAGTTTATGTTTGATAGCTGAGCTCTTTGTTCCAGTCTTTTGAATGTAATGCTGTAGTCTCTCTTTGGTCTCACTTCATCTTTGGTCCAGGGTGCTCATGAAAGTGTTTTGGCCAAAAGGAGTCAAGCCGCCCAAGCAAATGATTAAAAAATGGCATGCATAGCACCAATGCTTTGACTTGTCTTTATAAGATGAAAACAAGGGATCCACAAACAAAGTAGGGGCCAGTTAAGCCTTGAAGCTTCCTGGTCATTTTCACGCCTTAGGTGTCTCCGGCTTGTGGAAATAACACAGGGGCCATGCTTTGCCTGATTCTGCCTTGTTTCTGGTGTTAGATGAAAAAGTATGTTAGTCATTACACTTTTATCTGATAGCATTTAGTCCTCCTTAGAGGTGCTAGTGTAATCTGGCCTGTTTCATAATTTGAGAGTTCAGTTCCCAGCCTGCTACAAATCATGCGGTTAACAAAACCATTGAGCTGTTATAACAAAGATGAAGCTACCATCTAAGAAATCCTTCATCACTTATGGAACAGTGCTCAAGTCATTTATTAGAACAATAAAGACTGAGTATGTCTGCTTACCTTTAAAAAAAGAATTTCACACATTGTACTTCTGTTTGCAGAAAAAAATCTTATATCTTACATATCCATCATAAAAAAGTACTGAATTAACAGTCTGAGTACTTGTATGAATTACAGATTTCAGTTCTTGATTTTTAATAAATTTGCATTCTGAAAAATGTTTTCACTTGTGTCATTATGCAAGCCAGTCTCTTATACCTACAGTGCCAGAAGTAGTGCAGGAACTTGGGTTTGAAAGACAAGGGGAAAGTGTCCATCAAGTTCATTAGGATAGCTCATAACTGACTTGTCCCAATATCTCATTCAGATACTTTTCTGCTTTAATTAAATGTAATTTGGTCTGTTATTGTACTACACTTTTTGTGAAGAAGTGTTTCCTGGTTTCCATCATGAATGCACTTCCCCTTAATCTTCTGCAGACGCAATGCCTGCAGATAAAAGCTAAAAGTCTCCATAGAAACAGAAAATGTGAAGCCTTTCTCTTTCATACCAGTCAAATGGCAACGCCATCTGTGACCTCAGGAATTTAAGATGAAACTTATCTGTGCATCAAAAATTCTGTTCAAACCAAGATATGTCAAAAATATCAGCTCTTCTCTCTCTTCTTTTAGGTTACTGAAAAATAGAAGCTGACAGCTAAATCGATTGATTAAAATCCTATCAATTGAATGGAGGGTGGCAGACAATGTGCTGTGGTACAAAGAGAGAGTGCACATCTAAATGGCAGCGCAGCCTTCAAAGGCAATAGAGGACACATCAAATTGACCGTAACCATCTATATCTGTGTCTCACAGCTTTAGAAATAAGTGGCATACCTGCAGAAGTCTGGTGGCACCATGCCATAGACGTTTATTCTGTCACACAGCTCCAGGGCTATCGTCATTGTGAACCAGCCGGTGCTCAGCCAGGAGTTTGATATTCGTCTGCAACAGAATAAGGTTGACATCTTAATGAAAGGAATTCTGGGTGCCCCAGAACACTATTACAATTTGCTGTGTTAACACATTTTGGTTTTTTTATATGGTTAACAAAACATAAATTATGGTTTCATGGACTAAAGTCGCTTTTATTATAAAAGACAAGGAAATAAAAGACTGAACAACCTAGCTTTGAAAATGATTCATCTTCTTCAGGTCTGACTGCTGTCCACAGTCCTTTGTGGCATATTGTAACAGATTTTTCATCTTTTGGAGGTTTAGTATTTGCCTGCTCTTCATTGTAAAGTGTTCTAACTGCAGCAGGTGACTTGAGGAGTGATGGGGTAGAGTAACCTTAAATCAAATTTAAATCAATTTAAGCCATCACGAGGAACTTTAACCTTGTATTTTGTTGACGTATGAATTGCTGTCCAGTTTTCAAATATATCTGGGCTACACGAGGCTTTGCTCCAGTTTTACTCTAAATGTTACTCAGTTCATTACACCTTTTCCCAAACACTCCCTATCAAAGAAAAGCAACTGACAATATGATATTGACACCACTAATGAGTGAAAAGATTTGCATGAAATTGAGTTTGCAACAAAACTCAGTATCACTTAGAAGTATTACCAAGAGTGCACTCCAACGCAAGAAGAATCTTCCACTTGAACCTGGAGCAACAACTCCTCACAACATCGGACATCATTCATAAAATGATCATAAACTATCTGTGCCAAGATAAAGTGTCAGTAAACATCCAGCCTATATGTTTAATGTTTACATATACACACACACACACACACACATATATTATATATACACACATATATACACATTATATATATACACACACATACTGTATATATATATATATATATATATATATATATATATATATATATATATATATATATATATATATATATACACACACATATATATCAAGTGAAGTTGGAAAGCATGCACTGGTACAGCGCATCGCCACACCCACCACATGACGAAACAACTCAGGATCCCGGTTTGCAACCCCCCAGGCAGACACGCGGTCCAGTCCCACCCTCCGGAAATGACCCTCTATCTGCCGCAGCCAGGTGTTACGTGGGCGACCCCTTGGCCTGGTCCAGCCACTCGGGTCCCCAACAATGAGGATTTTATGAGCCGGATCACTCTCGGGGAAACGCGCCACATGGCCGTAGTGCCGTAACTGTCGCTCCCTCACAATGCAGGTAATGTGCCTCATTCGGGACTCCATGAGCAACCACTCATTTGACACAAAGTCAAACCAACGGTACCCAAGGATTTTCCGGAGAGACACAGTACCAAAGGAGTCCAGTCATAGTCTCAGGTCACTGGATAGCGTCCATGTCTCACAACCATATAGCAAAACAGGAAGCACCAGGACTCTAAAAACTTGGACCTTCGTCCTTTTGCATAGACATTGGAAGCGCCACACACCCTTCTCCACCGACCTCATGACCCCCCATGCTCTCCCAATCCGTCCACTGACTTCATAGGACGAGTCACCAGAGACATGAATGTCACTGCCAAGGTAAGTAAACCTCTAGTTATGTATACATATATATGTTTAAATGAATATATATACAGTGGAACCTCGAGATACGATCACCTCTGTATACGAGAAATTCAAAATACGAGGAAAGTATGAGCGAAAAATTCAGATCTAAATGCGAGCATTGGCTCACGTAACGAGCCACGAGCCAGGCTGTGGGTATAGCTCGCGGCTTAGCGAGGGGGCGTGGTAGCAGTTGCGAGCCGCGATCTGCGGTGTCTGCGTTTCTCACTTAAGTGCACAGGTGGCAAACTGCCCACATCCATGATTGTTCCTGTGGCTGATGGGCTGCAGCTGCCATGTCCTCCCCACATATATAGAGAAGCGCGAGCCGGTTAAGGAGGAGAAGAAGTAAAAGAAAAGAGAGGAGAGAGAACGGAGGTTGAGGCAGGCAGGCAGCAGTTGTAGTAGTAGTAGGAAGTCGGTGCAGGAGAGCGAGCGAGTGCAGGCTCGCGTGTAGCTGAACAGGCGAGCCAAACAGCTGAAGCAGGACGGTGTAGAGAAGGTCAGCTGCATTAAGAGCGTCTCGCCTGTTGCAGAGCCCGCAGGTGAGACGCTAACAGAGAAGAAGCACCGGGGATTGTCATCTGTTTTTTAAAGACTGCATCCTTTTGACGTTTTAACCTCATGTAAAAGGATTGTTATTCTTGTGTATTTTAAACCTCCACTTCACAACTGTTTTAAGGATTATTTATTTAAAGATTTATTGAATGCTCTACTGCACTTTGGACACCTGTTTTGATTCTTTTAATAATCAGTTATATTATTTACCAGTGTTATTTATTAAAGGGTTAGGGTTAGGGTTAGTATATATAATTACAGTATATATAATTTATCAGTGTTATTTGTTAGGAAAATTGATTTTTATGTTAATATATTTGGGGTGCGGAACGGATTAACTGGATTTCCATTATTTTCAATGGGGAAGTTTGTTCTAGATACGAGAAATTCGCTATACATGCTCAGTGCTGGAACGAATTAAACTCGTATGTAGAGGTTCCACTGTATATATATATATATATATATATATATATATATATATATATATATATATATATATAAAAAGTCTGGGAACCCCTCTTAATTCTTTGGATTTTTGTTTATCATTGGCTGCGCTTTCAAAGTAGCAACTTCCTTTTAATATATGACATGCCTTATGGAAACAGTAGTATTTCAGTAGTGACATTAAGTTTATTGGATTAACAGAAAATATGCAATATGCATCATAACAAAATTAGACAAGTGCATAAATTTGGGCACCCCAACAGAGATATTACATCAATACTTAGTTGAATCTCCTTTTGCAAATATAACAACCTCTAGACATCTCCTATAGCATTTGATGAATGTCTGGATTCTGGATGGAGGTATCTTTGACCATTCTTCCATACAAAATCTCTGCAGTTCAGTTAAATTTGATGGCTGCCAAGCATGGACAGCCTGCTCCAAATCACCCGATAGATTTTCGATGATATTCAAAAGTCAGGGGACTGTGACGGCCATTCCAGAACATTGTATTTCTCCCTCTGCATGAATGCCTTTGTAGATTTTGAACTGTGCTTTGGGTCATTGTCTTGATGAAATATCCAACCCCTGCATAACTTCAACTTTAACACACAGCCCAACTAAAATGAAGCACAATGTTGTCTGAGGAAGAGTTGGTTCAGCAGCAGTAAGTGGCATCTAATTAAGCAACTGGGTTGGAACAAAGATCTGCAGCCATCGCAGCCCTACAGGATCAAATTGGAGGACCCCCAGTTTACTGGCTCACAGTTTCTGCATAGTACAACAGGAAAGTGACAGTTCTCTGTGTCCAGTGTCATTTTAAGATATAGCAGATATCAAAAGTCTGTATCACTTAATTGAAATCTTGCTTTTGTTGATGTAAAGACTACAACCAGGACTGGCCTTTTTCATATTTCATAGGATTTCAAATCAAGTCAAGTGTATCATCAGATATGCATAGTACAATGAAATTCACACTTGCATGTCTCCTCAGGCTATATCGACACTACTAATTTTTCATTTAAAAATGTTTTTTTTTTTTTTTTTTAAATGAAAATGATCACTGGTCACACTAGCATTTTCATATTGTCTATTTAAGTATTTTCATCTTCACTAAAACAATCTTAAAGGCATATGACATAGACATTTGTCTACAGTGGACATGCGTGCATTGGTGAAAAGATCCTTGAAGGGACAGTAACGTTTTCCTCCATGGGATTTATCACAAAACTGTAGTGACCTGTCAGTTATTTGTCTTGTGCATGTGTGCAGCATTCAAACATTACAGAATGCAATTGAGATGCACACAGGTAAGCAATATAACAAGCACTATGGAAGCAACTCATCTGTACCTGCTATGTTGGAATGTTTTTCTTGCACAAGGGGTGACCAATCAAGGAATGAGATGTTGTAATCCATTTGGGAAAGGGCCATGTAATAAGCATGAACAAATCAATGTGCAATTACGGTCTGCGTTTTTTAAAAGTCTGTTTTCAGCCATCCACAATGTAATGCTGAGCTGATATTTTCCAGAAGTAAACAGCTCTGGAGAGCATTTTCAAAAGTCTCTGTTTTCAGAGGTTAAAAACGCAGGGGTAGTAAGACAAAAGGCCAAAATAATGAATAATATCTGCGTTTTTGACAAAAAGCTAAAAGTATGGATGTAGCCTCATATAGCTGACAAAAATTCAATACAAAAAAGGTGCACTTAGAATGGAACATATATAAATAATCTGAAAAAGAACAGTAAATTCATAGATAAGAAAAAAAAAATCACAGAAATAACGCTAAATACAAAAACTTGTAAAAGATGAAAAATATCTGATATGACTTGTTTTTTTGTCAGCCTTTAAATTAACAAATGCTGAAACTTCAAGAAGGGTGTGGAGAATTTATATCCACTCCGATGCAGATCAAGGACCTTGGTTGCTTAAGAAAGTACAAGTCATTCACAGATCATTAAGGGCCATACACCTGTGTAACGACATTTATAAACGCTTTTAGTTTTGTCAACTGATTTGTGTTTGAACAAACTGAACATACACAGGTTGGCAGTTGTCCCAAATTAACTAGGAATGTCATGTATGCCACCTCAATGTTAATTTCTAGACTTATTAATTAAAATCCTAAAGGAAAAATAGTGTGTCCTTTAATGTTAACATAATCCATTTGTCTTTGCAGTAATTTCATTGCAGTGACTATTTCATCTTTTTGGCTGCAGACTGATGCATTCCTGTATGCTTAATCTCTAAACATTTCACTTCTAATGAAAACAGGCCAGATCAGACCACCCAAAGGTTCTGAGATTGTGTGGCTCACGCTTATGTCACTGTGTACCCTCACTGAGGTAGCCTGCTTTATTCAAATGAACACAACTCCAAGAGAGAAATCAAACAGACAGACAGATTAGCAGCCCAGCAACTCCAGTTAAGAAAGAACATTTTTAAATTCAGATTTTTTGTAAATTACAGCATGGCTGTCAGTAACATTGCTGACTGGATTTGGTTTACAAGTCTAGAATTTGTAGTTAGTGGTCTGCTTCCTGCTTTTGTTGTCATTGTTGATTTGATATGTGCTATCAGTTGTCTACAGTGTTCTAATATCATAATCTGCATGATTTCAGTGGCCGTGCAGGACCTTCTCCTACTTCATTGGAGCTGCTGCATATGCAAGAAGCATTAATGTTGGCAAAAGACATGGTTGTGAATTAAGGAATGGCATTAATAAATAAGAAAATACAATGTAATTACATTTGTAAATCATAATAAGACATCTAACCAAATCTGCAAAATTTCCCCGTGGGGACAAATAAAGTTCTCACTCTCTAACCTGCCATCCCATATTTGTTCCAAATATGTACGCTATAAGCACATACATACTGTACATTTGAATATATTTTTCAAAACTTCAGATTATTTTAAACTTTTCTTTGTATATTAAACTAACAGTAATGTATTTTAACACCATAACTCAGTGCAGAAGGGACTTCTAATAATCCAATTCTTTATAAATCAGTATGCTTTTTTGCCAGTAGAGGGAGTAAAAGAGCCTAATCTTAGACATGAAGAAATGTTACCTTTGAAGTTGCATTCAATTTTTGTTAAAAATTCTTTAAGGAGGAGGTCTGACTGTTGAGGTTTTTTTTTCTCTCCTTAAAACAGACACGCATAATATCATAAGGAAAGCAAATGATTCCAGTAGAATGTATTTGATAATAAAGCTACATTAAAACTGTAGTTCAAATTAAAGAGTAATACATTAATAATGTAGGCAAATATATCAAATAGATTTCCAAACCTAGATAGATAGATAGATAGATAGATAGATAGATAGATAGATAGATAGATAGATAGATAGATAGATAGATAATGCAGTCTCATAATGAGCAGCTGTAGGTTTTCACTACAATAAGCAAAATTTTTGTAATTTAGTTTTGTTTATAATCTGTGTCTTATCTATTGTTCGTTGAGTGTTTAGAAAGGTGCCTACAAATAAATAAAATGTATTATTATTATTATTAACCAGAGCTGAACGCCCACCTTTATCTAAACTTGTCTCTTTTAGCTGGTTAAAAATGTCCAGATTACAGTACGTGTTGCATAAGCCAAATGTCAACTATCCGGTCAAATTCTCACAACGTCCCAAACACACACATTTTGGCTAACATATTGTTAAAATAAACCACTTTTTGGAAAATGTTCCTGTACGACAGAGAGAGAGAGAGTTACAAAGACAGCAAGCTTTTGAATTGCAGACCCAGCTCCCCCTAACTCACTGGTCAGTAGTCCTGGATAGAATATGCTTCCTATGCAAGTATATCTGAGATTTTTCAACAAAGCAGAAGGTCAGTTCACTGGTCCAGTTCAAAAATCTGGAAGTACTAAAGCAGTGGCTTGATGGCTAGTGATGAGCAAAACAATCTGTACAAAATTTAACTTGCAGCAAAACTCAGCATTTCATTTCACACAAAAATTATCAAAATGAATTGTGTTTTGCTTCCAGCAAAATTCATTTACCATTACCATTTACACAAGAAGAAGGGTGTTTAGTTCCTGTTTGGGAGCACTTTCATGCATTAATTTCACATTCTTCTATTTGTTATTAATTCATTGAATAAAGATCTCTAGTAGTTCTCACTGGAAATGTGCATGTTCTCAAAGGGTTTTCTAGAAAATGTTGCTTAACACCAGCACAGTTCCATGCGAGTGAGTCTAAAACCTTAGTGATGTGTAAAATGGTGCATTTTAGTGGGTCTTCATCCAGCGTATATGCAGTATGTTACACTTGTGAACAAACGTACTGCACTTGTCCGTGGTGATGTGAATGAGAGGTATAAACAGGAATGATACAAATTACATGCTTTACCCAGCTGTAGAAAAGAGCCCAAGGTGTAGTGCCAGTGTGAGGCAGAGTAGTACAGTTGGGTCTGGGTGAGACAGAGTGTGAGAGAGTGCAGCTGACATCACCAGGAAGCTCTCTGCTTATTGCCTTTCCTTGAGCCTGGAGACAGGGAAGTTTCACCTTACGCTCACAATGCTGACAGTGAGACTCATTTAGAGGGCCATTACAATCCAGAGGTAACAGGTTCACAGCTGGCCATTACCACGGTGCAAAACTGCGGTGTGTGTGTGTTAACACACAACAGAGCACAGGGGAAACGCGAGAGTTTGATCAATGCTTTAGAAAACGGTATTTCTTGTTTTCCAAAAACAAAAAAAAACTTTTAAACCCCCTAAAAAGTGTTTTGTAGTGAAGAGTGTAATGAGTTTTGCAGTTTGCAATTGCAAAATCACCTGTGAAACAAAGTTTAGTGTCTGCTTCATAAAACTGTACGCAAATTGAAACTTGCCTGTTTCGGTCATCACTATTGATAACCAACGAATATAGGTGGGACAAGAAGGGTCTTCAATTCAAAAGCTCAATGTTATTTGATTGTGCTTTTCTGTCTTGTTGGAAGCCTTTTTGTAGAAATTGTTTGATTTAACAAGATTTTAGCCAAAATACTTGTATTTGAGACATTGTGAACATATGACTTGATACGTGATATTTGGATAATGCAACACAAGTAATGAGATTTTATCATGGAAGTTTTCTGTTTGTTTTTGTTGGGTCTCCAATGAAACACATTGCATTATGAATTTCTTGTCTCCGTTCTCCATGAAAACACGAGATAAAAAGTTTTCTCAGCCACCACTACAAACAATACAGGCTAGGTAACAGACGAAAAATAAAAAATTGCACTTTTAGGGTGGAGTATTCCTTTCAGAGGACTGACCACTAGTAATTACAGCACCGCGATTGTCCTTTCAAAGCAGTTTCAAGCTTCCACAATGATCTTAATTAAATGTGGCCAAAGTCAAGTTTTCTATGCACTATAGAAGTCAGTGTAAAAGTAAATTGCGCCTGAAATTTCAGTTCTTTGAACTATATTATGCTGTATTATATCTGAAAGTTTCACTTCCGACAGCAGTAAAGCAACCATATTCAAAAAAGCATGCTTAAGCATAAATAAATAATTAATTAATTAAATCACTGACGAAAGCAATTTGCAGTATGAACAGTAATAACTGAACATTTATTAGTTTTTAATTTAATATGAGGTAATAAAGGGACTGTCATGCATCATTTACATGGAATCATCCAAAAAACAAATTACCCCACTGCATTAACTGACAGTACATTGATTAGAACTCTGTGATTGGCTGTAATTTGCAGTTGAGGACTTTTCTGCTTCACTGCAATCACATTTATAATCTCTGAGGTAATATTTCTACCTAAATTATTCCATTTCAGTTGCTATTATCTAATTACTGAGATTCTTGGTTATAAGTCACATTTTGTTAGTCACTTTTTAAATTATCCTTAATCATTCATTCATCTTAAACAGCTGTGTTGCACAAAATCAACATGACTTCATTTATACAAGCCTTTTGCAGCAGATGGCAATTTGTTTAACTCCTTCTTCATAGACCTTGAGAACAGCTATTGACAAATTGCCCAATGATCTATATTTTACGTTTTATTAACTGATATTTAACATCAGAAAGACTCAGATTTCCTAAAGTCATATTTTCTTTTGTATTACCAGAGACACAGAATCACTTCATGTTTCACCTCAGAACAACACACAATATGTTGCTCATTTTAAATCAGCCAGTTTGAAACACATTTAGCAAGTTTTAATATACAAGTGGGAAAAACCACAGTTTCATCTAGTCATAAACTACCGAGGCCTGACAATTATAACTGCATTGTCTTACATTTACATAACTCCTTTCAGCCTCCGGGGATCGCCTGGCACTTTTCAAAAACTAAGCAACAGACCTCAGTGGCTGTGGCAACATCACTTGAAATAGGACCTTAGCTTTCACATCACATGTAAAAGGATGGAACACACAGACGTAATTGACTTGCTGAAGGTCATATAGTGCGTGAGTGCCTGAAGGGTGATTTAAACCAGAAGCCTTTAACTGAACAGTCCATCCAAGCATCCATATTCGGAGCCCATTTGTCACAGGACTACAGATCATACATGCAGTCAAATAGCAAACAGTATTAAACAGTAATAAACTTGCTACATAGTCCATATGTATTTATTCACAGTATATAAAAAAGGCCTGAATGACAACCTGTAGAATCCATATAAAATGCAACAGCAAAGCCCAAAGTGATATTAGTTCATATTTTGGTCTGATACAAAACACTAATATACGTTTCTTTAAATAACGCTACGAAAAATATTGACTAGCAGAAGCCTTAGGGACAACAAATCATCAATACTTTTGTTGATTAACTGACCCAAACAGGGTTGTTTGTTTCTAAAATTTATTCTTAAATAGCCAAAAATGATCTACTGCCTGTTTGCACCTTTTCAAAATTTCTTCGGCTGTTGAGCTCACCTACAACACATGCATGTCATTGGAGGAGCACTGTGGTGGCTAATTGGTTAGAAATTTAGGACTTTTCAGCTGGACTGTAATCACATTTATAATCTCTGAGGTAATATTTCTACCTCAGCTATTGAATTTCAGTTGCTATTATCTTATTACTGGTATTCTTGGTCCACTGCATCATGGACCCAGTGTACTGGGTTTGAATTCCTTACCTAGTTGTTCTCTGGGTGGCATTTGCATGTTCTCCACATTTCTGCATGAGGTTTCTCCTGTGATCCTTTCCATCCCATAATCATGCAGATTAGACTGATTGATAATTCTACATTGACCTCAGTGAGTCGGACGTTCAATTGACCTGTAGCCGTGTCTAGGATTTTTTTTCTGTGTTGCACCCAGTGCTGCCAGGATAGTTGTTATCCCCCTAATAGCCTACTAAGAATTTAAATAAACAGGAGTGAGAATGTAAGGTAGTGTAATTCCTGGATGGACATTCCAAAGATGTGTGTGTGTGTGTGTGTGTTAGATTAACTAATAACTCTAAAATGAGACCTTATGTACCATGTGTACTGAGATACAATGGCATGCTATCCAGGGTTGGTTTCTGGCTTGCAACAAGCGCTTAAGATATGGGACCCGCTCACCATAATCTTGAATTTATTTAAATGGTTTACAAAACAGGTGGATAGATTCTGTGTATTTGCTTCAATTCAGTTTCAAGGAAGAAAAAAAAACAACAACTATGATATCTAATAAATGCATTTAAATTAATAATGTCACTAAAAAATTATGATGAAAAGTTAACTTTTTTTTTTTTGAAGCCAACTCCCTACTCTGTCCCCAAATGACACAGGCTTTGATACAGTATATACTGCTGGAGCCTGATACCATGGCATATTTGGCAAAGGTCGGCTGAAGTTTTATTTTTTATAAATATTTTTAAATATATATCTCAATTACTTAATGGAGGTGAAGCTATAAACACAATACTGTCAAAACACACTTTTCTTTTTCAAAGGCTGCATATAATTAAAGTTCATTAAAAGAATCATAATAAATTCCACTCTAATTTCCACTCTAATTTTGTGTGTGAAAATTATCTGCTCACACAACATGTCTGTAGGGCTTATAATAAACAGCAAGAACTGTGATCAGATAAAGGAGCAGACAGGAAACAGGTAGGGAATATGGACAGAGACGCCTCGCTGGTTAAAGCAAGGCCAAACCATCAGTGTTTTAGCATTGGCCTCACATGGAGAAGCTGCTGCTGAGGCTGTTTCATGTTTTTAATAAACTGTAATTATTGTTTTTGATTTTCCCTTGCCAAGTCTTCACCATTTTTTTTTCTTTTTACTTGGTCAGTGGTTCAGTGGATGCATTGTCACATACTTGTATGATGGGCATATTTTACAATATCGCCTGAAATGTTGTTGTTTGCCTAGAGAATGATCCTTTTCAGAATGTCGCTATCCTGCAACATTTGGAATTTGGACTAGAAATATATATATATTTATTCTCTTCCTTCCAAATAATGTGGTTAACTTCAAAGACTAGAAAGTGATGAAGTGTCAGGCCTCCCCTTTTAATCCATCACAAAAACTAAACAAAAACAACACTCGATTGTGTTAAAATAGTCAGAAATAAGTGGGAATCTCAATCAAGCTTTTAGTCTTCTCATGACGGAAGTCAAATGGGGTCGTTGTCAGGAGCTCCAGGTTGACCATAACACGGTTCTGATATAAGCACACTTTCTCCTGGAAGTCTGTTAATTTATAGCCTGCTGGTCATTAGGGCTGAGGTTAATTGCTGTCGGTGGGTTTCTTTTCGCTGCTCAGAATGACATAAGAGACATTACTCCAAGAAGACAGGAGGCACTGTTGCTAACTGTCTCTTCGCATTCACCTGTCATTCCAAGGCGCATTACACATTTTGATGCTTGCATAAGGATTTTCTTTGTTGTAGTAGTAGTGGTATTTGTACAGTAATAGCAGAAAATTGTCACATGTATAAATAGCCAAGAGAGTTGTGCTTTCTCCTCCCATATCTCCAACACTTGTATGCTAAATTCCTTGGAAAATTCTAAATAACTAACTGAGGACATCCTGAGGTTTATTTTCTACAGGGATGCAGCTGACTTGAGTTTTTTTTTTTTTGTTTTCCTCTCCTTCACTGCCATTGTTCAACAATTAATTAATGGACATTAATTATGTTAATTCAGTTTCTGTAATGGAGAGTAATGCCTATCATGTAGATTGATAGTTTTTTATTTATATATTTATTCATGTTAGATATAACAATATCTAATTCTAAAACATTTAACATTTAACTAGGCAGGGGAACTGAATAAGCCAGTTGTTGCTTGGACACTTTTATGACCCAACCATCAGCCTTTGTTAAGTGCTGTTCTGAAGTATGTAATTTGCATCACTCTGGTTGTAGAATATATGAACCTTGGGAAGGAGGACAAATTTAGAAACATTAGCACCATTTTCCTGGAAAAAATGGCCTGGGGAAATGCACGTGGCCAAAATGAAAAGGCATAGATGGAATGAAGAGCTGGTGGCGGAGATGAGAGAACATGAGCAGGTAGGTCCGTGCTGACCAGCAGCTGGTCGCATGGGCCAAGTCATGTCAAAGGGCAGAATCACTAACAAGGATTGAATAAATTAATGCTTGCAGAATCATGCTAGCAACCAAAGGCCATGATATCAATCAACATAGTAAGACAGGCAGCCACCTGGTAGCTAAACATGCAAGATAAACCATAATTACACAGAATTCCGAGCCCAAGTCATACTCGAGGTTAATCCCAAGGAGGCTCATAAATGCCTGGCAGATTCTAAAGAGTACCTCAAACTGAATTTGAGTAGTTCTCATTTTAAGTAAACTAGGACATCTTTTTCTTGTTTTATGGTGGGTGGGATATGATTCGTTCAGCTAAGTAAAATAAAGATGAGGTCCCATTACACAATTTCTAGTCATTGGGTATGTCTGACTTGCTGACTGCAGTTGCCTATTGCTGGACCATTTCAATTGAAATCACTACAAGATCCTGGGCATGTCATAGCTGATGTTGTACGAAGGGTTAACACGCATGCAAAGTTCAGCTGCAATCTCCATTCTGTTGTAGTACATAAAACACAAGACATTAGGCAGACAAGCTTCTCTTCTGTTTGTGAGATTCAAACACCTATGTTCCTTATTCCTCATTGCTGCATCATATGAAATGTAACTTTGGATGAGCATTTATTATTTGTCATTTCTCAGGCACAGAAAGCCCACCTCTATGACAGAGGTGAGTTACGGACTAGAATCACTAGATGACCAGTCTTCATTAAGATTGTGCCAAAGACTGCCTCTGACTTGCTAAGATGTAAATGAAGGCTACGACTGAAAATCATTGGAAAAGTCGTCTAAATGTGACACAGGCTTAAGGTGACAGGCTCTTAACACGGCTTATCTATCACAATAAATTGTTCATTAAGCAGTGATGTCCTATTGGATGTCAACACCTATGTACGACTGGGAATTATTGGCTGTCTGAAAAATAAGTATTTTATCCCAGTGTGGTTTTTACATGAAGCGTTTCCAACATATGCGAGCCAGTGAAGCAGATGCTTGGCGACATCACTTACTCTTTGGCTCTTCATTCACATAAATTTTGGATATTCTGAATCAAGAGAACAAGGTGTAATGTATAATTCTGAGTTGAGTTAGGCCAAGTTTTGCAGGGACTGAAAAAGGATATCTTATTTGGTACTGACTTCCTCTCATTAACTGAGACTCCAATTAAAAGGTCCAACACCCAACAGTGTCACTGTTTATGTAAAAGTGTATTCTTTTGAAAACACTGGCACAGCTAAGGCTTACTATCTACATTTTTAATTCTATAGTTAATATTGAGAGAAGTTTCATAAATTTATCCAGTCTTTTAGTAAAATTTCTGTACTTAAATAAGTAAAAGAAATGTTTAGATGAAACTTTATATACGAGGGCCAGTTGTGCCTTGAAGCTTATACCATCCCATACTGCTGTGTCCTTGTATTTTAACCCCCCCCCCCCCCTTCCCCCCCACGACCAGCTTGAGAACCAGATGTTTTCAACTAGCTTTACTTTAACTTATGCTTCAGCACTGGGTTACTCAGAAAAAATGTTTCCATCAAGCTATAATAAGAGAGGTGTGCTTAGCATTTCATTCATGCAAAGAAAAAAAATTTATTCTGTTAGTGAAGCTCTAGAGTTGATATTCTAAAGCATCTCTATATATACACCAATATAACAGACTAAATCTTAAAACATAAAAATATAGAAAAGCATCAATAAAAGTGACAACCTCCCAAAATCTGGTGACTTGATGAATACAGAATGGTGTTTTTATAAACCCACCATAGAGCATTCAAAGAATATGTCTGCGCCTTTAAACTAAAAGGGTGAATCCAGAATTCATGGCATGCCTGTATAATTGTGACCAGAATACAAAGCAGTTTTATACACTCCCATGTCCAAATGCAAAGCGAGCCGTTTAATGGCACTGAAGATGCCGTGTATATCCAACCGCTGCCGTATACCTCAAGACAATATTTCAAATTCACTATACAGCAATATAACACAGCTTTGGCACCCTTGGTACCAATACAGATGGCAGTCTATTAAAAGCTCTCTATTAATGTCCTACAGTATATTATCTAAGAGCTGACTGCACTCCTGGCTTATTCTCTTTATTGCTTCTCCAAAAGTGTTCAACAGGTGAGGTTTCTCATATACTGCAGGTCAAGCCAACCGACATGGATGATGCTGAATAAAAAAAAATGGACACTTTCATCAAAACCAAGGACAGGATGCCTTTAAAGTAAGTCAATGTAGCAGTCGATAATAAAATGTCATATTTTTTGATTTATGAAATCTTTCTTCCCACATCTATTTTTAGATGTCTTTTTTTAAACATGAACACAACAAAAAAAGGCATATAAAAATAATAATTCTTGTTAAGCCGGCATAAGAAGCACACTCGCACTAGACATTTTACAGGCAGTGGAACCGAGCAGCAGTCTGCTGTCTTAGTAGTCCAGATGGATTTATCTTGGGAAGCAGGAATATGTTTCGTATAGCTGTCTCATTTCTAATGTTATGGCTTTTTGCGTGATCTGCCTTTGCAAGCGACCTGGGGTGCCTCTGGACGTACAGTTATTCGGCTCACTGGGAATGACAGGGTCAGGCAGGATCCATAAAATATTTAGGCGTCTGCTCAGCGTTGCAGTTGTAAAGTAGTCTGGGCACCCTGCACCTTACCAATGCCTCTTACACAAAAGAAAACAATAGAAGGGGGCATTTTTTTTCAGTGAATTCTTCAGTTACTGCTGAGGTATCTGATCGCAGTGTTTTCGTAAGTGTAACAACAAAAAGTGTTGTTTTGAAATAAATCAACTACAGTTGACACTTTTTATCCATTTTCACTCCTGCTTATCCAGTTCAGAGTAGAAGAATGCTGGTTCCTATTCCGGCAGCTGACCACACATGGGGTACGAGTCCATTACATGGCTCACTCTCTATTAACCGGTAGAGTTCATGGCAAAATTCGTCAAAGTCTTTTTTGCAGTGAATTTGCAGAGTTTACTGGTGAATATGTTCGCTGAAGTTTTACCTGACAATTTCCCATGCGTCCAGCTTAGACATTTTTCCCCAGCACCCCATGATGTTTTGCCAGACTAGCATGAAATCACAGAGATGTAGCAGCCATGTTGGATGAGGATGTTACTACTGATCTGAGCTACCTGCCTGATTAGCTCTGCACAAGTACAGAACTTTCATGCATGCGTACTATAAGCATACTCCACCTCACACTTTACATCACTGTCCAATCTCCTTTGAGCATGCGTAATTAATTTATGATGTGTGATGTCACAACCAGATCAGTACTTCAGCAGGATTAATACTCCTCATGCATTTAAAAATGAGAAAAAACAAAACCTGCAATATTTTCATTTGAGGGGTACATTAGCTGACCATAATGAGGATATTATTAAAATACTGCTCACTATGTTTCCTCCTATTTACTCTTCAGTCAGATTTAAAGTTTATCTACTGGACCTACTATTTCCAGACATTTTCTTTTTCCATAATCTTTCAGTTATGCCACAGCAGCCTTAACCTTCGGGGTTATTTGTATTTGGCAAGATTTTATTAATGGATGGCACAGAGACTTTCTAATTAGAGAGCGTTACAAAGTGTGTCTAATCTAATATATTAAAAGATTACTATGTGTCAGTAAAAAACTGAACTGGAACCTTAAATGTGCTTAAAACATTGTACTTGTTTTTGAAATTATACAGTGTCTGAGCACTTTCTGAATCCACTGTATGTAAGAAACCAGTGTGGTGTAATGCTTAAGGCTTTGGATTTTGGACTTCAAACCATGAGGTTGTGGGTTCAAATCCTGCCACTGACGCCGAGTGACACTGGAAAAAAATGTAGCAAATAACATCTCTCAAAAAAGTCACTTTGAATAGAAGTGTCAGCAAAAGAAGTGAATAATACTAAGAAGGAGAAGATGAAGAAGCAACTACCAACTAATAAGTGCAGACATTAAATTGTAAGCCACATGAGTGATTCTAAACCCAACCTGACTATATGACATGTCATATGATGGTACAGTACATTAGATGTTGCATCCTGGAGCTATGAGAATGTGTGGGAAATTTTCAGACAAACGAGTTCTCTTTATATAATAAAGTGAAAAATAAATCTTTGCATATTTTGTATTGTCATGCTCATTACTCCACATTAGAGTTACAAAAGAGAAAACTGTAGAACCAAGTCTTGAGGTCAATGTATTTTTTGGGACCACCATTGCCAACTACACCAAGAGATTACCTTGTAGACATTAACCTCTCTCTGAAAGGAAATGGAAAACTTCATCAAAGTATTCAAAAGTGGTTTATTTTGCAATATTTATTTTTCATATAAATGTGTGTTTGGGATGTTGTGAGCATATGACTGGGTGACATGACATCACATATGGACAATGCAAAGCGAGTAAGCAGAGATGTTTGTGGATATTGTGATATTGTTTACTGTTATACAGTATTGGTCACTATACAGCCCTATTATATCAGAAGCTTTGTTATCTACTGTACATTCTGCATGGAATCATTTTTTTTTCTCAGCCATCACTATAAACTAAATGGGGTAAGTAACATATACAGTAAAAAAAAATACATAATTTTATTATTTATGTACTATTGCACCTCGGGTCATGCGGTGAAGTACAACTGAAATGAAAGAAAGTCACAAAAGGTTTGCGGAAAGCCTTGCGATGGGTCACTGCTTGTATAGCTGAAACAAACCACCCAGATATATTGTTTGTCGGTGAATCTTCAAGGCGGGTGCAAATTCTCCCTGGATACCATTCTCCAAGTGAAACTCCCCCCAACGCCAGCCGATGCTTGGGGAGATGGCACAATGATTAGCCACTATTCTATGATGATTACCGGTCATGAAGAAACAATAGGCAAAATTGGGTTTCAAGAATAAAAAATTTAAGAATCACTAAGCTAAACAACTCCTTCCACTTTTTCTTTACAACACAATGTGAACATCTTCTGCAATCCTTTAAATACAGTAATTAACACTGTATTATTCAATTAAACAGCCTTTATTCAATTAATCACTTCGTTTTGCCGAAATATAGGCAACTAGTACAAAGTGTCCAATGGTCCCGGTGGGCTCTGGTCTAAAGTAGTAAACATATCTCAGATTAATTCTATTCAGTTCAGTGTATTTTTGTGTAGTGCTCTTCATTGAGTGCAGGCTCAGTTCCCCTTGGTCCACCAGGGCTTAAAAAGTGCTAGTTTGTTTGTCACAGTCCCTTTCTCTATTCAAGCAGTTTTTTCAATGAATCACACAGACAAAGCCTGCCTCAAACATGAAAACATTGTGCACACTCTTGTCTTCACCCAGCTGAGAAAACACTTGTAATGATGTCTCACTCTGAAACAACTTACGAGGAAGACTAAAATGGAAGGTGCAGAAAAGAAACATTGTGGGCCTAAAGAAGGGGAAGAAAAAACAGGGAGCACATTTCATTCATAACAATGGGGCATGTTTAGGGATTTGTCATCAGATCTGGATGAGTAAGCAACCATAGTAACCATCCATCCATCCATCCATTTTCCAACCCGCTGAATCCGAACACAGGGTCACGGGGGTCTGCCGGAGCCAATCCCAGCCAACACAGGGCACAAGGCAGGAAACAATCCTGGGCAGGGTGCCAACCCACCGCAGGACACACACAAACACACCCACACACCAAGCACACACTAGGGCCAATTTAGAATCGCCAATCCACCTAACCTGCATGTCTTTGGACTGTGGGAGGAAACCGGAGCGCCCGGAGGAAACCCACGCAGACACGGGGAGAACATGCAAACTCCACGCAGGGAGGACCCGGGAATCGAACCCAGGTCCCCAGATCTCCCAACTGCGAGGCAGCAGCGCTACCCACTGCGCCACCATGCTGCCCACCATAGTAACCAGATCTTTTAAAAATAAATAAAAATAATAATAATAATATATGGACAGCTATGCGTCTACAAAACAATCAGCTTATTTCCTAATAAGAAAGCATAGAGCAGCATTGACGTCGGAAAAAGATTCTACATGTTCTCTGCAAAGCATTTTAGATTGGGGGAAATTGAAACATACAAGAAATGCAGATATGCCCTCAGAAAACAATTTTTCTAAATGTAAATATTGGCCACAGTATAGTGACAGTTATGATTCACATAAAATACACGTTTACAGATACTTCCATATGACAAACTAAAGCCTAACCCTACCGCATTTACATTTTCTCATATGGATTAACACGATTCTTTCTTCACTCTCTGATCCCAAATACCTGCAGCACTTCATGATTAATCCTTCTATGTCTCTGGCGCAAACAATCTAGGTGGCACTTCAGGATGTCTTTTAAAACGTTGTAGAGGCTGGCATTTCAACAATCATCTTTAATGTCTCACTGAGTGAATCTGTGACCCACATCTGCTTCAGGTGGACAAAATGGATAGTCACAATAACTACAGAACAGTGACATATGCTTCCAATGTAACAAAATGCTTTTAGAGACTAGTACTGCAACACGTTAAACCTAACACTCCCTAAGGTTTGGACCACGTTCAGATTATTAAGTTTGTTTTACTTATGATTTACTGTGTAATGAACTCAGACGTGGATGTGATTTTTCTGTTTTTTGCAGTTTGTTATTTCTTGCACTCTTTTGTTTCTAACAGATGACCCCTCAATACACCCAGTCCGTGGCTTCACACGCAAGTTCATAACATATCTCAATATCATCAGGTCATGTTTGTTCTAAAAGTAGTAATATACTCATGCTAAGGAGCCTTTTGTTTATGCTATGTATGTGATAAACTAAGGCTCTCAAACTGTGTGGACTGTGATCTCTGTTTTTGTTGAACATTCAAAGATGCTTCATTTAAGCACATCATTGTCCATGTCTTGCAGAATAACCAGCAAGAAACAACAGTAGGGTGACAATGAGATAATGTGGCTAGGATTTTTCAACCCTTTATCTCTCTATTATAAAAAAAAATCCTGGAAAGCAAAAGCAAGGCTACGATACGTGATCTTCTCGGAAGACATTTAAAAGACCCGCGAGACAAAAGAGACTTGCCATGGAGCGGCTTGCAGGGACCGTAAACATGAGACTTGGTGCAAAGAGATTGTCCCAGGGACGTTTCGCGGGGACGTGGAACATGAGATTCTTGCAAGACACGCCCTACTTACCAAAGATATCAAACAACAGCACACCCATCTAAAAACACTCAGTGGTGTAAAAGCACATAGTACACACAGATCATGTGCTCTCAGCACATATAAAGCGTATAAGGACAATACGGAGAATAGAGACTCAAAGGCGTTGGAGAGAAAAAAAGGCAGATAAGAGATTATGAAAGCAGTGGAATTCGAAAGGCTCAAACAAACGATGGCATGATACACATGCAGAGAAGGGTACAGAATATGAAAGCAGTAAAATTCGAAAGTATTGTAGCATCACAGCTAGGTTGAGGGCTTTTTGGTTTTAAGTGACTGTTAGGTCCGATTGAGGGAGGGCGGAGTACAGCACGGAAGACAGATAGCAGGGTATTGATTGGGGCGGTAAGGGGGGGCCATTGGAGAGGGTGCTAGAAAGTTATGTTTGGGGTTAGAAGTCAGCGATTGTTGAAGTAAAACTTTTGTGATACTTTATCATGTCAGTTGCTACATTATCAAAGAAAAGATAGAAAAGATCGCATTACCGCAAACAAAAGGTGATTAATCATCAGAACCAGGTGTAATTGAAAAAATAGCAGGACAAATCGAGGTCAGAAATAAAAGGCAAAGAGTAGACAACGAAGTCTTTTCACATTCGCATCATTCAATGCACAAAATGTGGATTCACACAATAATGGACCATACGCTATGAGAATCTGTGGTCCCGGAACAGTTAAAGGAACAACAAGTTAAATTTCAAAGAATACACAATTTGGTCAGGTGTATATTGATGACAACGGAGAAGTGATGCAAATTTTAACAGGCAAAAAGAAAGGTAATGTATATATTCCGCGAATGACATTACACACTAAAGGAGATCGTGATATGCCATTCGTATTAAAATGTTTACAGTTTACCGTGAGAATAGCTTTTGCTATGACAATCAATAAATCACAGGGACAAACATTAGAAAAAGTCGAATAATTTATTAGAGAAACAGAAACAATATTCACTCACGGGCAGGTATACGTTGCGTTGTCACAATGTGTCTCCAAAAAATATTGCTTTTAATGAAGCTTTAAAGTAAAAGTGCAAATAATGAAATTGAAACAATTCCAAAGAAAAAAAATTTTTTAAACTGCATATCCAATTAACCAAACACAGGGGTTGGTGAGCGAAGCGAGCAGGGGGCAAAGCCCCCTAGATTTTAAAAAGTACCTTTCATCTATTTTTTTTATTTTCTATTTCAAGTACTTTTCAAAGGTGTTTCAGTTAAACACATCAAGCTTGAACATTGCTATGTCCTTCAAGCCAGGAATACGTCTGGTAACTGTTCTGGTTTTGCCATCAGATCCTGTAGTGAGGTGAAATTGTGTCCCCTATCAGATGACCAGATGAGCAAAGATTTTAATCCCAAAAGAATACAAACTAGTTAACCTGTATTAGGGGGCATATACAGTGTAAAGGTCAAAACTGAATTCACGACTGAATCCTGACAAGTGCACTGGTGAGTCAAAGCAATGCTGCTTTATCCTATTTGCTGTGTTATTGATCATCTTGTTTCCCTTTGAACCCACTGCCTTATACTGAATGAAGGGTTTTGATCAGCTCAGCAGGAGCCTTAACATCTCTTCAAACCATATATGTCTTATATTTAAACAGCCAGTTGTAAAGAAATATATCATTGGTTTGCACAACAGTTTCAAGTCCCACTTTAAACCAGAATAGGGACTGTGATTCTAAATTCTGCCAAAGTATGGTCTTAAATGCCCCCTTGATACTCTATGTGCTTCTGTTCTCTATATAGACTGAGACTTTAGCTATAAAGGATGCAAAATATTGGGGACAAACAGAGTTAGCTGCCCTCAATTAATAAAGCACCACAGTTCTGTCTTCGTTATCCAGCAATCGGTCTGGCCTCCTCTTTTCTCATTTTCTATCCATCGCAGATCTGACCTCATTTATAAGGCTGCTCCACTCTGCTGGCTATTCATTTTCACAACATTAATGAAAGCAAATACAGTGCTCTCATTTATCAGCCTCTGCCCAATACTACACTTGTTAATTAAATTGAAAAGTGTTTGAATACAGAGACCAGATTTGTCGGGGGGAATCTTTGTGATTAGAACATATTTTCTAGGATTACAATGGCATGTCCATGCAGTGCATGCAGTCCTCCCACTAATACAGAACAGGGCCCTTCGGAGATTCTTATTAGCATTGGTAAGAATAGATAAGCGTCATCGTATTGTCTGAGCCCCCGACAAGCAGCACATGAAAATGTCAATCAGTCACAACGTGCTGCCTATAATGTGATTTGCTTTTGCGCTCTATGAGCACTGTAGGGGTAGGCACAGAAATAAAATCAAAGCTACGGTGCAAATGAATGCAACAATCCATACAGGGAACAAGCCATTCCCCACGGTTATTGCTTTTTTTAATATCTGGGTTGCTGCCATGTATGGCAAATAAATTAGAACTCTCTTTTATTTTTCATGAGCGTCTTCTTTTCTGACTACTGACGTACAGTCAGTTTACTGAACACAATGCCAAGTAAAGCTGACAGTTGCCTTGAGGACTGATCGGGTGCCAAATTCAGCGATGAGACCGACGTGTGAGCACAAAGAACCATGCGGGGATATCTCCTTGACCAGAGTTTGAATTTCGGCCACTATTTTTCTTAAAATCCTAACATATCGACACAAAGTGCATTGAGGCTTTTTTGTTTTTAAATTTAAAGAGTGAGGAGTATAAGGAGGTCACCAATCACTTCTGCTATTTCACTGAATTGTGTATTGTCACATAATTGATTTATTGTTTGTTGTTAACATTGACTTGTGTAGTTAATCATTAAGACAAACACGAGGGTGGCAGGACAGTTGTGTAAGCAATCAGGTGTGGGCTCTGTGCACAGTGACAGTAGCAAAAAAGATCTGCACCTGGCACAATGCATTGCATGCCTTCGATTAGGCTGAGCAGTGATGAAGTGAGACATTGGCTAATTAAAGGCTGTCGTGTGTGAAAGTGTAAGCGGACTGGATAGCCATAATAGATGATAAGCTCTGAAGCAAAATGTACAAAGCCACTGTTCTCAAAAGATAAATCGAACCAAGATGATCAATGTTTTGAGAGTAAAATTCTCCTCCATGCGTTCCAGAGCTGCAAGTCTTTATTGGCCTCTGCTGAAGGTATTCACAGCACCGTGAAGGCAAAACTGGTCTTTCACTCGCAACCCACCAGTAAACATTTGTTAATTAAATTATTTGAAGTAGAACAACAATGAAATATCTGAGCTCTCCTTCATTCAGTTTACTTTGTGTATTTCTCATCTCCTCTCTCAGAGAAGGTTCCACTTCATCTCATGTTAAATGATTCAAACCACTTACAACTTCTTCTTGTATATGTAAATTGTATAATGAATATAGAGGGTCATTACAGTATAGTGGTTATCAGTGCTGCCTCACAGCTTCAGAGACACTGTCATGTGAAGCTTAAACACCACCTCAAATTCGTTATTGAAGAATCTGGGTAGCACCAGATTGTGCAAACATCCCAAAGACATAGTTGTTAGATTAATTGGTGAGTCTTAAATGGTCCAGTGTAAGACAGTGCACCATGACATGCTTGGATCCCATCTAGGGTTGATTCCTGCCACCAGCTCCCCACAACCCTGAATTGGAATAAACTAAATAGACAGTGGATGGTTAAATAATTATAATAATGTAACTGTTCTGAATTGTGCCTCATCCTACGTTTCACCCTTTTGCCCTTCTATGCTTTTCCTTGTCCCTTTATGTTATAAATTATGAATTATCAATTTATTGCACATCCAAAAATGTCAGGGCTCAGACATGCATTGGGTCTCTCAGATGTTTCAGAAATTTGGGGTGCATTCACCTGAATTAATTATAAAGGATCTCAGTTTATTGTAGTGGTGCTTCCACTAGACCCTTCTTTTTCATAGTAGGTTCATTGAAATTAGTTAAAAAAATCTGTTAGTTTGGCTTTTTTGGAATTCTTCACTTTTGTTTGTTTAACGATTTAATTAACAGTTTGGTTTAGTGTTTTGGTCTTGGTACAGTAACAGTTTAGTATTTAATAATTTACCATAGTTTAAAGATTTTTGGTGTTAATCTTGCATTTGGTTTGTTGTAGTTTGTGTTTGAGATTTCAATTTTAGCTATTAAATTGGGGGTTTCTTTTGTTCTCCATCTTGTTCTTATTGTAGTCTTTGACTGACTCACAGAGTACCAGGAGTCTGAGGTGGGGTTGAGTTTGTAATATAGAGATACTGTACACCAGGAATAAAACAATCAAAGCGGTTTACGACTGACCTTTACACCATCACTTTTGACGATGTAACTAGTAGCCTACACCTGTGTGTCTCTGAGTAAGATCTCCATGGAAGCATATTGATGCATATGGTGGCACCAAAAAGGAAACAAAAATGCTGTCGTGACAAAAGGCAAAAATGTTTCAACCTTTAATGGACAAAATCGAAAGAAAAATTACCGTTTATACTCGCGTATAAGTCGAAAAATTTATGCGTTAAAATTCATTCAAAAAACAGGGTCGACTTATCCACGGGGCAACACAATTGTCCATAGAATTTGGGTAATGACATTGTATACTCAACGCTTCACGGTGTTAAGTCACCGGTCATTTGCCGTTTCCCATGGTCTTTAAAATAATTATAAGCCAGCAATACTATTGCTAATTAGCTAGTTTTTTTCTAATTTCATTAAATAATTCTTTAAACTGTGAAATACTTGAATTTGAGCATTAACTTTTGCAGGTTTTGGATAACAAACATACCATTAGCTGCCACGTGCAAACAGATTTGGAATCAAAAGAACCAAGGCAACGCACGCTATCAATGCGATGCAAGCGCAGCCCGCGATTCAAAAAATTTCTCTGCCTACCTGTTTGTCCCGTCTGACAGTAGCTGAAAAGCAGCATCAGGAGAGAGCAGCCTGAAGTAGTCCAGCAGCGGGTGATCTGTCGTGTCCAACAGCAAGCCATGCTGTCTTGTGATGTCCGGTAGCCAGTTCGGCTCCCACGGATCAATGTCTGGGTATTCCTCCCACGCGAACCTTGCGTAGGTGCATCAGTTGCGCAAATGCGTTCAGCTGGCAGCCGATCAGCTGGCGCGGCATCAGCTGGTGTCCGATCAGCTGATGCTGGCTTCTCACTCTCTTGCTCGATTCCTGATCACTGTCAATAAAATCTGATTCTGAAAAATCAAAGTCCGATTCAGCGATAATGTGCAAAACATCGTCTGCCGAGTGTTTCCTTTTTTGCACTCGCTTCGCTCCCTTGTGACATGTCGATGCCATCTTGCCTTTGTTTACATTTGTTTACATTTCGCAACTCACGCACACGCAAGGATTAGTTGCCGAGTCAATGAGTCTAGCATTTCTCCAAGCACAGAGGGAATGCCTGTGCCATGACAGTGAGTTTTGTCGCCATTAACAGCTGATTGTCGCCCTCTATCTCTGATAGCTGTCAAGTTTTACCCTCGACTTATACGCGGGTCATAACAAATTTCGTAATTTTCGGCTTAAAAATACACTCGACTTATCTGCAAGATCGACTAATACGCGAGTATCTACGGTAACATTATATCTGGATTCCTTTGAGCTAAAAAAAAAATCCTACTTAAATGCGTATTTATTATAAAGAGGTCAGGGAATCCTATAAAAAATTAAAGAAAAGAATCACAGCACTTTGCTTGTTTTCATTTACATTTATTTTTCTTATTTTCTTTATTTCAGTTTAAAGTGCCTTTTCAACTTTGGCTCACCATAACGATTACAAGCCTCCAGCCACCCTTGCCAAGAATTGTTCTCAACTTTATAATGGGGCCGATGATACAGTAGCAACACAGTTAACACCAAGAAATACAAAAACAAGCAGCACATGTCACAAGAGACCCTGACTGTCTCATTACAGTCTTTAAATATCTGATGCACTACATAACCCTGACTTTTGTAACTGGCTATATGTTATTTTGCTGTTGTGTTGTGCAGGAAATGTAAACTGTACAAATATAGCATACCTTTTTATTCACTTCCCTGTTGCTGAGAAAACAAACTGGAGTAAGAGATCCAACTACTGGCAATGCACAGTACATAAATTAGATACAAACAGACAGACAGATACCCTCTACAAATAAACTACTAAACCATTAAGTTTAGTTTGGTGAACTCTTTCAATGATGAACATTGATCTTCAGTAATTTATTGGTGCTTTTTTGCAGGTTGAATAGACAAAAATATGACTTCAGTGATTTGAAAAAACAACGAAAAAGTACACCTGCCAAAATCATAATATCTTATATATTTACATTCTTTTCTACATTGGCATATGAATTTTAAATGTTACTAGGCTCAACTTTAATTCAATTTCTGTGTCAGAATTCATTTTTAATGTCCATATTCCGTGCCCACTTTCAATCAGATGACTATTATTGTCCCCAGAGGTGAAAGATAAGTTTGTGCTTCCTTAATGCTGCTTTCTCTAGGGCAGCTATTCTTCCATGCAGCCCTTGGAGTATGGAACCCCATGACCTCAGTTTTAACAGCTATAGCTAAGGAGGACTCTCTGAACATTTATAACAAAAGAGGTAGAGTTCTACATATTCATCTACTCCTACACAAACTATTACTTGGCATTAATTCACAGTTTTTGTCAGGTGGAGTGCATAAGGCAGTAAGTGACACCTTATAGAGTATTAAAGGAATACTCCACACTAAATCATATTTTTCTGTGTGTTACTGACCCCATATAATTGGTAGTGACAGCTGAGAAAAATGTTAAATCTCATATTTTCATGCAGAACAGAGATAGTTTCTGATACACTATAAGCCAATGGTGACCAACACTGGACAACAGCAAACAATATCAAAACATTCATGAAAACATCTCACATTGCTGAAATCATCCAGTCATATGCTCACAATGTTCCACACACAGATATCTTTACTAAAATGTTTAAAATAAATCCTTTCCAGAAAATGCTCTCATGAAATAAAATGGATGTGCTCAGACACAAATGACCATCTGAATTTAAGACCTGCCTCCTGGCATTTATTGGTCACCTGCAAAAAAATAGGAGATTAACAATTTTTCTGACCCACTATTACAAACAACATAGGGTAACATAAAACAATTTTTACGTAAAGTATTCCTGTAATGGAGCTGTGCATTAGCAAATGTCTCCAAGCATCATTGAACTAAAGCACTGTTGTAAAGAGGACTGGGCTAAAAAAAATTTATTACAATGAGACAGTGGTGATTTCATGAGAATGATTTGTTCATATTGTTTCTTCTAAAGATGGCTGTATGAGTTGATGAATCATTTAAATATTTACTCTGGGTTTCCGCATGTCGGCTTTTTTTTGGTTAAATAAATGCTAACAATTCAGATCTGTTTTTTTTGTCAGCTCAGGATAAATGTGATTTCGGGATTGTTAGTTATGGTCTGTTGTTTAGAACAATACCACCAAATGGGGGCACTTACTTTTTCACATTTATCCATACATTGTAATGCATACATTTTACATAACAGTAGTACAATTGAGTCAAGTGTCATTATGTAAGGCAAAGGCACCTTTAGGCCCAACACCTGAACTCACTGCTGTCAATTGATTTGTAAAACATAATATGCTTTTAGAATGTTTTACACAAATCTTTAAAAGTGAAAAAACTAAATGTTTCCAATTTAACTATTAAAAAAGGGCACTAATATGTTCCCATCTCGTCTACTGGTCCAGCTCTCAAATAGGCCAAGAGCACCAATTATAAATCTTTCTCACTCTGGGACTCCTGCAGCACATTTTCTAAAGCTTTGGTCATCCAGCACTACAAAGGACACACTGAAGGTTTGCTTTTTTGTATTAATTTAATTTCACATGATCTGAAGTTAAGCTCTGTTGATGCCTGACTTATGAGTGCATAGGTGTTTTTTGTGGAAAGAGGATTACAGCACAGTGAAGGGAATGAAGAAGATTAAAGGGCAGCCTTCTTATCTCTGCTACGTGTCCTCTAGTATGAGCAGATATCAGAATGGCAGCACTAATACGCAGTGTCTGCTGGAAAGAAGATGATCCTGAGTAAGTGACTTGAGTTCACCAGCACTGCATGACTGTCTTAATTCAATATCCACGGTCAATGCCCTCTGAATGATTTTAAAGGGATTAGGGTCATTTTTATAGAAAGTGGAAAGACAAAAACAGCAATTCTTTACCTGTCTTTTCCGGTTTCCCTTTTGAAAAGTTCATCAAACTGCTGCATCTTCTGTCGTGATATAATGTAGACCTTCAGCTTTGGCAGCACCTGGTTCATCACTCGCAGGTTGTTGTACACCAGCCCTTTCCCATCCCTCCTCATGTAATTGTTTGGACCCCAGAAAATGAAAACGGTGTCCTGGCTCACGTTTAGGAGCTCGCTGCGGTTCCGCAAAATTCGCTTCATACTAGAATGAGCGATGACGCGAAGGCTTGTCTTCTGTCCCACGTCCTTCCAGTAGCTCTTTGTGGGGGCATCGTTCATCCGGATGACACACTCGGTCTGATCTATCTCTTTCCCACGCTTGCTGCTAATAAGATGCCCTGAGCTGGTCACAAGGGCACAGCTGGAACAATGCATTTTCAGGGGCTGCAAAGAAAGAAATATTCATCTTAGCCAAGACTCAAAACTGTTTCAGGTTATAGAGCAAGTGCAGAAACTAGAAAACTCTAAAAATATGGAACTCAACAAGAAAGGCCATGTGTATCCACCTCGTGATCTATTGTAACATGAAGTGATGGAGAGAAAAAAGGAGGCCATCAATACAAAAAGTGATTAAGTGATCACTACTCACCAACCAACTCAAAATAAGCAAACTGTGTCTATCTGAAAATTAACAACAGACCTGTTCTAATTTCCAGTGCTGTGCACCTTTGTACTTTACACCATACAGTACATCTGCAGCTTCATATCTGACCCCTGGCTCAGAGATATGCTGGTTACCGTGCCATGCAGCGCTTTGTATCAAGCTTAGTATTAAAATAAACACAGACAGGTCCATCTTACCATCTGCAGTACCTGCTTAATGCATTTTAGGCTTGCAGAGTGGAGGCCTAACCCTTTGGGCACAAGTCAGAAATCCATTCTGGACCACCGCTTGTCCATCTCACTATTATGGGGCTGGTTTAGGCTTGCTGGTTAACCAAACCTGTACATAACTATGGTGATGGAGGAAAACTGGAGTGAATCCCACAAGACTCTGTAGGAATATTCAAAGCCCACTCAGATGGTGACTATGCTGGGATTTGAATCTAGTCTGTGTTGAGTTTACAGCATTAACCATTTCACCACTTTATATAGTTAGAGAGTCTGTGGCCTTAAATTAGATGATTTGATCATTAGATAAGATCACTAATGTCCTTCAGTGGGTCCCCACCTATGTTAGCTCTTATGTAGAGTGCACTGCAGTAAGGCAGGCTTAGCTCTAAAATTGCTGTTTAGTAAGCACATACTAGATCCTTGAACTATGAGACAAATTAACTGTAAATTATTACACTTTCTGCAAGATAGTCTGCTGACGTTTGCTAAATCCAGCTACACTTTGCTCAGTGACTTATCATGCACACATTACACATACACCAGGTGGTTACCTGTTGTTTGACATGCAAATAATTAATTATGTGGAGGAAGGATAAAACATCTAAAGATGGAATTCCCACAAGTTTGACTCACACAAAAATAGCTGACAGTCGAACAGAAGACATCTACTGTTTTTTAAAATTAAAAAAACAAAACAAAACAAAACAACATTTAAGACAAGCTCCCCATTGTGCAGACACATATTCTATCTAGCATTGCCATGCTGCTAGTCTTGGACATAGAAAGTCACACCAGACATACTGGAATCTTTAGGGTTCAACACTAAAATGTTGGATCTGATTCTTATTGTAATGTGCCGTCGGGCAGCCTGTTGGCCTCAGTCAGGGGTTCCCAAGTTCAGTCCTAGAGGACCACTAGCGGCTGTAAGTTTTTGTTCCTCCAATCCAAGTGTTTTTAATTAGAAGTCAGTCCATTCCAATAGCAGAACTTGTTACCTAATTTTATGGCTTGTTAGTGTTTTTATTTTTCCTCATCAGGTCATTTGTATATTGTAGAAGTTTAGTTTCAAAGAATTTATTAAAATGAAAATATGACAAACTCACATGGGAGACCAGGTTAGATGGTGCACTGCTGGCTCCTTTGTCATCTGCATCTCATTGTTAACTGACAGCTGGCTAAGACACAATATAAAACATAAAATGTAGCTACTGAGGACTATACATTATATATATATTAATATAAATACAGTATATTATATATATATATATATATATATATATATATATATATATATATATAGTGAATACAGAGATAGTGCCTCCTCTTGTCCTGGGGTAGAACGGCTTACCTCAATAGTGCCTTGAATGTGTCTCCTAAGTGCATGTGTAACAATATGTCTAGGAAAATGTTCTTGAGCAATACTTGCTCCTTCAGCATTAAGTAGCTTCTAATTAAGAAGGCCATTAGAAGTGTAACTTTTTCTTTTTCAGCATTTGTGAACTCAGCAGAAGTTATGCCTCTTCCAATATTAACTGGCCATATTTCAATGATAATGTCAAAAGACTTTATATTGTAATGATTTATGTTAATCAATGCAAATGCTCAGTTTTACTGTGTTTTTAAAGAAATTTTTATGTCTATGAAATAAATGTTGAATGTTTTCATCACTGTTATAGTAAATATGTACAACACCTTCGAGATGGTACTCAGTGACATGTTCTATACATAAATACATAAATAAACAGAATAGAAGGCGATTTAGTGTATAAAGACTAGTGTATAATGATGCAAAACTATACAATATAGAAGCAGTACTCAGTATACTCCCCTTTCAAGACAGCTTCTCTTCCGATGGGATGCAAATGATTGTGAAATTCTCTAGCACTCACATTAAATCAAAGACACCTACACAAGTGCAACAGTTTTCTGTTATACTCACTCATGTAGTCACATGTCTAGAACCTACTCACATACACTATTACATGTTTAACATGACTTTGTTTCACAATAACAATTAATTATTCACCATGTACTTAAGTCATTTATCATTTCAGTACTGTAATATCATCAAAGTTTCTAGTTTTTCTTAGGGTTTTTTCCAGAAGGTTTAAGAAACAGAGCATAACTGAATAAGTGGAAACAAGGGTAAGCTGATTTTTTTTTTAATTAAATAGCACAAAGTTATGTGTTTAAATACAGGTTTATCAATTTGCATGTTAGTCAGACATGCAATTGAAAAAATGTCACTGTACTCTATACATGTGACAATACTTGTATTACTACTACACTCACTCTACCTGTGCTAAATATGCACATCAACAACAGTAGTTTTAATCCAAATATTACCCTGGTAGGATCACTGGTGTCTCTACACTAGCCAGAAGTGTGAGTGTGGGAGTATACAAAAAGTATGCTTTGTGCTGGCCTGGCATTTCATCCAGGGTTGGCTCCTACCTTATGGCTGATGTTGCCTGGGCAGTCTCCGGAGACTTGGAATAAATCTAGCTAATTGGACTAAAGTTATACATTAATGGTTATTAGTATCAGAACTAGGTCACGCTCCAGTCATTTTTTTCCAGCAATCCCCCAAGAGTGTGAACTTCTTTAAAGCCAAAAATCTTAAGGGTGCAAAAGCCTGTTGTATTCAAAGTGAGGATAGACATGGTTGAGCAAACATCCAGAAAACAGCAGCAGTTGAGAGCTGCAGCTTACTTACAAACCTGAGGTCAGTATCAGCTTACAAACAAACCACAAGCTTCCTTCTTCACCTCCTCTTTCTTTGTCCTTTGTATTTTTTATCACGGAGTATGTTTACCGAAATTCCTCTTTTTTGTGGAATTCTCCCTTCCAGTCTACAAGCTTAACTAGATGACCTATGAATGTGTTCTGCTTACATACTGTACATTCTGGGGGTAGTGTTAAGGGACAAAGCAGTTGCTCCAAATGTCTAGCTCTACATTAAAATGCTGCCCATGATGCACCACAATAAGAAATGTTAAGTATTCATCATAGAGCAATTTTCAGCTTATTATTTCTCAGGTTTTTTTAAACCTGATTAATTACTAAGAAAGAGAACAAAGATGTTACATCATTTATTAAAACAGGACATTTAAGGATGAATACAGCCATTTTGTTCAGTTGATGAGTTTATCACACAGTTGTCACTTCTCTCAGCTTTCTTCACCACAATGATGAAGACATAAATACTCAGTTCAACAATGAAAGCACTGCCAATGCTGTAAAATCAAATGTGTGGTACTTGCCAACTTGTTTGCCGCACAGCTTCTCTTTCATTATACAGGCTATTAATCATTAGATTTAAAATTATAACCTGAAGCTGTTTGTAGTTACCATTATCAATCATGTCTGTATGCATTACTCCTGAACAATCCAGGAACAGAGGCCCATCAGAATAAAGGAGGGGAAATGAAAATATAATTCCACACAACATTTAAGGCACAATCTGAAAAATTCTTCAGATAAAGAGAAGGCTGGTATTGCTACTGATGATGATCATAAGATTAAATGACTCGATTAAAAAAAAAAAAAAAAAAAAAAAAAAAGTGATATAGGTTTGTGAATAGAGTTTTAATTAGAGGTCATAAACTTTAAAATAAATATTTTTCTAATTAATGTTACACAACTTTAAAATTTCGCTACACTGTTTTAGTGACTAAAGTGAAAAAAGAAAACATCCATTTGAAGAAGTCTCTTTCCAGGTAGCTGAAAAAATACAAGAAAATTTCAAAGGAATGAATATTATAGTGCATTTCACAGTCCAAATGATTCATCCTGACATAAAACCATTTTTAAAAACTTTATTATTATGAAGGGATACACTGACTGTGGATAATTCTGTTCCAGGCATGCCTTTGTTCACATGTGCACATATTCAGCTTGAAATTTTCAACTCTGCCTTGAACCCTTTTTAAGGGACACACATTGGCTGATTTATTGTGATGCATTGTAAAGCGTGTGATCTCGTACATCTCCCTGTTTTGGAGTAGCAATAATCATCATGAATCAAATTGATTACCAATGTATAATATGATTTGGCATTTTGTCGACTGAACAAAAACTGGAAATGAATGAATATGTATTTATGCTTCTTTTGATGTTGAAGTTACCAAATCTATTAATACTATCATTGGTAGCAGTGCTATATAAATATAACTGTTTATTTATGTCCAGTGTATAAATATTGTTTGAAGCTGCCCTTATTATTTTATATAAATGTAAATGTATATGTGGAGGTCATTGCCCATTAACAGGAGATGGAATGGGGTGGCAGTACTTATAGCATTTTCCCTCTTTAGTGATAAAACTCCTGGTTTGCCTCATACATCTTTTCTCATCATTTGGATTTAAAACCACCAGCTTAAGGCCACACTTGACTCGTGCTCATTTTTCCATTGTTCCACTTTTCATCACATGCAGTCAGTAAGGTGGCTACCTGCACTATTATTCTGGACAGTGATCCCATGGCTTGCTGCATTTTAATGCCTGTTAAATGTTCTAAGTTACATGTGTGAACTTGGGTGTCATTCAGGCTGCTACAAAAAGCATATCAAGATTAATCTGCCATAGCCCTGGTCGCTTATCTCTTGAAAAAGGCTTTTCATTCTCTAAAATATTTTACAAAAGTACCATTCTGGTAATTCATCAGCTCATGATGACAACTTCTCAAAGATGCTTCAAGTGGAATCATCACTGCCAGATCTTTACATAGAAATGTTTGGAAATGAGAAGAGAGCCAGGACTGGTGGGAACAAAATGTGTACAGGTGTGATGCAAAATAGGGGTTTGACAATTGCAGAATATCAATTGATCAATCTGCAAGTCTTTCTTGAAAAGATATGCAATTGAGGCATGACATTTCACAAAGGTAAACGGCAGGCTTTCTTTTCTTTTTTTTTTTCATAATTCTCTAAAACGACTGAATCTGTGAAAATGAATATCACCAATGAGTGGCAGTATTTTCTAATTTTCAATAAGTTAGATCTCCATTTAAACTGCCAACGTAACAGGTAGCTTATAGTGATGGTGATAACACAATCATAATCTTACAATACAGCTCCATTGACTATAAACATATACTGTGATATATGGCCGGCAGTTTATCCCGGCCAATACCCCCAGGCCGCCAGATGGAGCCATCCCTGCAACATGGAGGGGTCCCAAATTCCAGCAGGGCATCATGGAACTTGGAGTCTTTCATCTCAGCCCTGCTGGATACCATGGGGGCCGCCAGGGGACGCTGCAGGGAGGCTCAAGGACTTGCATTTTCACGATAACCCGAAAGTACGTCCTAGTCACAGGGACAGAGGAAATTACGTACTTCTGGGCTGAAGAAAAGGAGTTTTACCCGACCTGGAAGTGTTATAAAGTCACATGGACTGAGGGACAGAAACACTTTCACTCTGGGAAATCCCAGCAGCGAGCCGAGTTGGGAGGAAGGGTGACTGAGCTGCTGGGTGGTGTGGAGGAATTGTGTTTGATATACTGTATTGATTAATTATTGAATATTGTGGAGTGGAGGGTGCTTTGTGCACATTTGTTATTATAATAAAATAATATTTGGACTTTTAGCTGGTGTTCGACGCATTGTCCAAGGGTTCAAGGGGACGACAGCGCCCCCTAGCTGTCACAGTACATTAAATTTAGGTCACTGAAATTAACTGACTAGCCCAAAACAATCACCAACTTCAATGAAACTGAAGTATAATAATTTATCTTGAAACATTTACCCTTGATTAGTATTTACTGTACCCTTACCACCACTTGCAAAATATATATATACCAGTAACAGCACACTGCACAATAACGAGCAGTGAATACACTTGACTTGAGCATTCATAGTATTCATCCTCTTTCTCTGTACGTTTAGCATTCATTTGCTCAGAGGTTGATGTGCTTGCTGCATCCTGAACAGCTCTTCTTTACGCCACCCTAGCAGCCCGCTGCTTCTCTTCTTTCGTCGGCATCTTTTCGCATTAAAACTGATTAAGTTAGTTTATGTGTTGCAATTACTTACCATACCATACCATACCATTTTTATTTGTTAAGCGCTTAAAAACACAGCATTACAACTGACCGAAGCGCTGTACAGTTAAAACAAGCAAGACTAAAAGCAAAATATTAAAAACAAACATTAAGAGAGAATTAAAACAGAGACACTAAAAAACAGGTCAGGGGACCCAATAAAACAGAGAAATAGCAAAAACCAAGTGGGAATAAGACAGGTTAAGAATTAAAAGCCAATGTGAAGAAGTGCGTTTTTAGGTGTGATTTGAATGTGGTGACTGAAGCGGCTTGCCTAACCACTAAAGGTAAGGAGTTCCAGAGCTTGGGTGCACAGACAGAAAAAGCCCTTTCACCACGAGCTTTAAAACGTGCCTTGGGAACGGTTAGGAGCAGCTGATCTGCGGATCTAAGAACACGAGGGGGATTGTGACGATGGAGCAAGACACTCAAGTAGGCAGGGGCTAGACCATTTAGTGCCTTATAGGTTAAGAGGAGTATCTTAAAATCAATTCTGAAGCTAACCGGCAGCCAGTGTAGGGTTTTTAAAATCGGTGTAATGTGTTGGCTTCTGCTGCTTCCAGTTAAAAGTCTTGCAGCCGCATTTTGAACCAATTGGAGTCTCGAAAGAGTGGCTTTACTAATACCATATAGGCAGGAATTAGAATAGTCGAGCCAGGACGTAATGAATGCATGGATTACTGATTCCAGGAGGTGGTAAGGCAGAATTGGTTTGAGTTTGGCAATTCGCCTGAGATGGAAAAAGCAGGATTTTACTGTGCTGTTGACTTGAGTATCCATTTTCAGGACCATATCCATTTTGATTCCAAGATTGGAAACAGACGAAGTTACTGGAATGGGAAGAAAGTCGAGGTCAAGGGGTAGGGTCTGTTTGCGGTCGGGACTAAAAACAATGACCTCGGTTTTTGAATCGTTCAGGTGAAGGAAGTTTACAGCCAGCCAGTCCTTAATGTCAGATAAGCAGTCGAGAAGAGGTTTAGTGGAGTCAGTTGACTTGAGGGAGAAATAAATTTGGCAGTCATCAGCATATAGGTGATACGAGATTGCATGTTTTCTAAAAATTGCACCTAAAGGCAGGATGTAAATTGAAAAAAGTAGTGGCCCCAAAATGGAACCCTGGGGGACACCACATGGGAGTGGGACTGATTCAGATGAAAAATCATCTAGCATGACTCTAAGAGTCCTGTTGCAGAAATATGACCTGAACCAGTCGAGGGCTAAGCCAGATACACCAACCCAGGATTCGAGTCGGGAGATCATGATGTCGTGGTCGATTGTGTCGAAGGCAGCAGATAAATCGAGAAGAACCATAATCACGTAGAGTCCTGAGTCCAATGCCAAAAGGACATCATTTAGGACACGTAAATGCGCGGTTTCTGTGCTGTGTTGGGGCCTAAAGCCTGACTGAAAAAGGTCCATTACCTGATGGTCCTGTAGGTGGTGAATTAATTGCTCATAAACTACTTTTTCGAGTAATTTTGACAGGAAAGGTAGTTTGGAAATTGGACGTAGATTGGAGAAGATGGCAGGGTCAAGATCAGGTTTTTTCACGATTGGATGTACAACTGCGTGTTTGAAAGCACAAGGAACTGTAGCCGAAGACAGACTACTAGTTATGATCTTTAAGACATCATATCGAATCACAGGAAAGACATCTTTCAGCAGTCTGGACGGCACCACATCGTCCGGAGAGCCTGAAGGCTTCATTGAGGCGACGATTTTTTCCAGGTGGGGGAGCGAAATGGGTTCAAAGCTAGTGAGGGAGCCGTGTACAGGAACGGCTAAATCAACAGAGCCAGAAGAAGAAATGGAGATCTGGGATCTAATGTTCGTAACCTTATCCAGAAAAAACGTAAGGATCTGATTACAAAGAGCATTGGAGGGAGAAGAGAAAACAGTTCCAGCTGGAGAGAGGACAGCATTCAGTGTTTTGTATAAGACACGTTGATTGCCAGAATTTTTTGAGATGATGTCAGTAAAAAAACGGTTCCTTGCACCTCTGACTGTTCTCTGGTATTGAGACCACATGTCTCTCATGCAGTCAAAGGTAACAGTGAGACCATCTTTCCTCCATTTACGTTCTAGCCGCCTACAGTTTTGCCTGATGGAGCGAGTTTGTTCATTTAGCCATGGGTTATGCTTGACTTTGGATTGTCTCTGTTTGAGTGGGGCTACAACATCCATCACAGAACAGCAGGAAGTATAGAAGCTTTGCAATAAAACATCAGCATCCGTGGATTCACATGATGTGGAGATTGATGAAAAAGCAGCTGCAAAATCTTCAGCAGCAGAAGGGGAAATGACACGGAAGGGACGGGTAGTGGTGGATTTACCATGCTCAGCAGAGACCAAATCCAAATTAAACAGAACAGGCGAGTGATCAGAAAAACTGGGAGGCAGAATGTCCAAGTCACTGATTCTGAGACCGCGAGAAAGAACCAGGTCCAGTGTGTGAGCCTGTCCATGTGTTGGTCCATTGACTAGTTGAGAAAGACCAAAGGAGTCAATAATGTCCAGAAAGTCTTTTGCTAGAGGTTTAATGGGACAGCAAACATGGATATTAAAATCACCCAAACAAAGGAAGCGATCATATCTGCAGGTAATATCAGCCAAAAAAGCTGCAAATTCGTCTAAAAAGTCCTTATTATATTTTGGGGGGCGATAGATGAGTGTGCACAGCAGCGGTGGAGAACAGACAAGTTCAAACATACTGAGCTCAAAAGTTAAAGGGGAAAATGAAAGCGGAAGGGAAGGGCGTTTGCAGATAAAATCAGATTTAAATAAGGTCAATAAGCCCCCGCCGCGGCGCAGCGCTCTCGGCGTGTTGATAAAGGAACATCCCGGGGGCAAAACTTCAGTGAGTGAGAGCGTCTCGCCCGGTAAAATCCAGGTTTCAGCAGTACATAAAAAATCCAGGCCATTGGAAAGAAAAAAGTCTTTCAGGATGAAAGTTTTGTTCACGACCGATCTGGCATTTATCAGCGCAAAACGAACCGGCTGGGATGACTTAGTACGTTTTCTTTAATCTTTCAGTTAATCTGGCACTTAAGTCTTCAATCTGCCTCAAGAATGATTAGCGAAGGTGGTAGAAAATGAGAATGGTGCCCGTACGCATGCGCTGCACGGCAGCCCTGCGGCATGCTGCCGAGAGTTGATTCTACAATAAAATAAAATAAAAATGAAAAGAGTAATAAAATCATCACCCCGAAAGCGGATAGTAGACGTCACGTAGTATACGTGTACCAAATTCCAAGTCAATAGGTGAAACGGTTTGTGAGCTACAGGTGATTTAAAATCCTGGACTGACAAACGAACAGAAATGGTAGCATATTATAAAAGAAGATATATATATATATATATATATCACCATCTAATCAATGCACACAATGCACAATGATGGAGTTTTTCCAGTGAAAAACTGACCATGAACAATGTTTTAGCGTGCCATCAGCAAGTATGAAGAATGTAATCAATCAAGTCAAAGATAGTGATGAACAACAAAAGACAATATAAGCAGAGTTTTAACAGAAGGCTTAATATAACGGATGTTTATATTTTAAATTAAATTAGCTTTTAGCAATGCATTGAAAGCCTTGAGTTGCAGTCCTGTTGATCACTTAACTTTGTTTTTTATCTCCTATACTAAGCCAATCTGAGGATTATTACTATTATGCTGACATTGTTATTGTTAGGCGATATCTATATTGCAGCCTGTAAGTATAATGTTTATGTCTGATGAGTGTCCCATGAGCAGTGGAACCTTAATTGGGGTAACAATGGACCCAATGCTCTTCAAATTCATTACACATTTTAATTTCAAAAAACCCATCTTATTAACAATGTTTTTATCTAATGAACCAAGGCACTGTGAGTCATATTTGTTTTTCATTATAACAGAGAAGCAATCCAAGTAAAATGCACCACCAGTGATGTAATTCAGGGTCATGGACACCAAGGGAAAAGATCTAATGCAAGGTTTGCAAAGTGGACCAAGCTTTTGTAATGCCACAAAATGCATCACTTATCTTTTTGTCTTTTTATCCCCATTACAATTAAACATGTGGAATCCTACATCCAAGTTGTTTTTCCTAAGATTCTTCAATCCATGAGTCCCACACTCGAACATTACTTTTCACTCGGTTTGCTGGGTTTAGTTTTAGTCAAATCTTTTTTTCTTTTTTTTTTTATTCAGACTTTAATTTTCCCCCTATATTTAAGATATCCACCATCTATTTTCTATCCTGCTTAGCTACATATCACTGGAAGCCAGGTCCAATCTGATACACATTAGGCACACCAATTTATAACATCTGCTCTCACCTCTACTAGGCCAGTTTAGAATCACCAGTGATCCCAATGCAAGGCTTCTAGGGCTGCAATGATTAGTCGATGTAATCGACGACGTCAACTACAAAAAAATCACCGAGCACGGATTTTTTAATGTCGACACGTCATAAACAGAACCTTCAATAGAGGCTCCAGTCACAAAGAACCACATTGGTTTTTGTAAATGCAATGCACTACATGAACGTCTGGGGGCAGTATCGTTTGTTATTGTTTGTCAAGACTGCACACAGTCCTACCAACGAAGAAGATCAACTGAGGAGAAGAAGAATGTAGAGGAAAATAAACATGGTTGCAATGGTGAGTCGGATAGAGTAGGTGGAAGGAGATGGAAAAAAAATTGAGACAGAAACTTTCTAAAGTGTGGGAGCACTTCACCGAAAAAGAAAAAAAAGTTTAATGCAGATTATGTAAAGCGGAGCTTTCTTTTCACGGCATCACCATCGCAATGCATGAGCATCTGAAACAAAAGCATCCTGGAGATGTGATGCCGCTGTCTATTGAGAATTTATGCTGGCACTGTTAGTTAGTTAGTTAGGGTCAGATCAGGAGGGGAGGAAGAGCGTGAACGAGACTGAAAAAATAAAAGTAAAAAAAAGTAACTTTTACAAGTAACAAATTTACACCCGATCTGTTCATTTTCAAATAATATTGTATTAGTGCGATGATGTTTTCTGATTGGTACTATTCAGATCATAAAATGATTTCTTCAAAATGTCACATATGTGTCTCTTTCTTTTTTTTTCCACGGTGTTGCGTGCTGACACCAGAATTCATGAGCTTATTCAGTGCTAGCAGCAGCACGCAGGTGGCCGGTTGCTTGTGCTATAACAAGCTTGACCTGGCGACAATCAAAGCACATATACTGTGCAAGGCATATACACGGTCCACTGAGAAAAAAAGAGTGTTCATGGCTCACCTTGCAGAGGAACATTCTTTCCTCTGCATGTCCTGGAGTCCTGTGCAGACTGAGCAAGATCGGGGGGAAAAAAAACCACGGTAATTGATTACAACCGCAAGTAGGTACGCAAATGAATATGAATAATGTTGCATCCGTGCCACAATGTTTTCCGAATTGTACTATAAGGTCATAAAATGAATAATTCCAAATATCATATATACCTGTGTCTCTGTTTTTTGTCAGTGCGGCTTTGACATCACTGGCCTTAAGGCGCATACTAATTCAGCGTAAGCAGGAACACTCAATAAAATTGAATTAAAAAAAAAAATCAAGTCACAATGACATACGAATAAGGCAGATTCGCCAGCGTTTGTGTGTCAGCTTTTATCCATCCAGATCTGAGAATTTCCAGTTCAATTGTCTCAAAACACCACCCAGTTTCAGATAAAAAGTAACAGCGTTAGATCCCTGGGGGGGCGGTAGTATGTATCATGATCGTGACTGAGAGAATAAAAGTGAAAAAAAAAAAACAAAAAGTAACTTTTACAAGTACTATACATTTAATACAGTGGCATAAATGTATGTGTTTAATTGTAATATAATATTAACAATAAGAGCAACTCACTACAGTAAATACACGAGGCAGTCAGGATCGAACCAGGGGACTCTTGATTATAAGTTAGCAATTCCTAACGCTGCACCACGGAAGCTATTGTATCATCCTTGAACCTTTTGTGAAAGTGTTTATTTGATCTTTGCACTTCAGGCTTTACACATTATATAGTTTATGTCTTGCATTTCGTCATTTATTACTAACATATGAAAAAGTTTCAGTTTTAATGATGTATTTTTTGGTTAAGTTAAATGCACTTTTTTGTTTAAAGACTATGTGCACTTTAGTTTGTATTGTTTAATGTATTTCTTTTTTATTGTGATGGTCACACTAATATAAAAACATCTGATTATTTTCAAATTCATATGTTTCACTGGTTATTTTAATTTGATTATTATTAATTTTAATCGTGTTAATGCAGAGATATCAGGGTGACATTCACAGGTTGACAGATGTGAGCAGATGAGGTAAGACATGCACTGGAGTCCAGAACAGGATGTGCAACCACAGATCGCAGGCATCAAAGTCGTCAGGCATGAAATAATTGTAACTAATCAAAAAATAAACTGAACGATTAGTCGACTACCAAAATAATCATTAGTTGCAGCCCTAGTGGCTTCATTTAATTAGTCCATTTACTTCTTTGATTCACTAAAGTTTGAAACTGACCTGGTATGCGAATCATTTTTGTAGGATTTCTCAAATGCTGAGTGCTGTAGTTACAGTCTGACTAAGATAAGCAAGTATACAAAAATGATAGTCTGTGATTATCAGCTTTTAGTACTCTGGATTTCCTTTAACACTCTTTATTCATTTTCTTTTCATTTTAGGAATTCTATTTCTTTTCAAACATTCGATCCCTTAATTGGTTCTAAACAGTTTCTTTTACAAAGGGAGAATAAACAAACAGCAGGCTGCAAATGTAAATGAAACAAGAGCTGCTCATTCAGTTGTCTACTTCAATAAAAGAAAAAAAAGAGAGCAAAATCTTAACAAGGACTAAGCTCAGGAGTATTAATCCACTCATGTGAATCAAACACACAAATCCCTGCTAAATTCCTTAGAAAGTACAACAAACTCTGATTGATGTTTCTGTGTTTGAGCATTAAATGGAGAAACAAGGAAGGAATAACATTTTCATCAAGCCATAAGTCCAGATGGCTTCCAGGTGAAATTGTTTGTAAGAAAAACTTGGAGCCAAAGGGATCACATAAACCTCAGGTTGGGGACCCCTAACCTAACTCTAAAGGGATGCCCATGGTTTGTGTTTCTGCCATTAATTGAATGAGAGAACTCATTCTTAATAAGGCGCTGTGCTATTGCCATTTCTACAATTAGCGTATCAACTCAATAGGGACCAACAGGGAATTTAGCAAAGACTGGCATCGTTTCATGCACAGGAGTTTCCCTCAGTTATTATTTATCTCTCTCTTTTTGGGAAGCAGCCATGTGGAACACTCATGTTCAGCTCCTTGGGGTTCATTGTTTCTTACTGGCATCTGCTCTTTATAGAAAATGAGGCTAAGAAATTGAACCGAAAAGCAAAAACACCAAAGTATAATCCAATCCAGTGATAGTGTGAGAATGAGCAGGTCACTTAACCAGTTACAAACAAGCTAGAAAATGTATGCATGGTGTAATATTCAGGAACTGCAGCCCTCAATGGACTGAATTCAGTAGCTAGGTTCTAGAACCTTCTTAAACCATTTTAGGGTGGCAGTGGCTATAGGTCACCCCTCCAGGATTGGACAAAAGGCTTGAAAACAGGCCTGGACAGGACTCCAGTCCATCACAAGGACCATTCTCTCACTCACACTCACCCCTCATATTTGTACACAGTGTCAATTTTCATTGCCAATTAACAAAACCTAAATGAAAGAGAAAAAAAAAATTCCAATTCCATTAATTCCAGAGAACCTTTGGGATGTGGTGAAAAGGGAGAATTGCATCATGGATGTACAGCCGCCAAATCTGCAGCAACTGTGTGATGCTATTATGTCAATATGGTCCAAAATCCCTACGGAATGTTTCCAGCACCTTGTTGAATCTATGCCATGAAGACCTACAGAAGTTCTGAAGGCAAAAACAGTAATAGCAAGGTGTACCTAATAAAGTGGCCAGTTAGTATATATATTCATTGATAATGTCTTATTTTCCTTGTTTGCATTTTATGCTTTTACAGTTAGGGATATCATTTAATTTATTTGGTTCTCTTCCTGCGATGAGGCTCATAGGGGTCCATGGCAGGGTGAGTTTTTAAAGTAAAAAAAGTGCATTCAGGTTCAGCAGGTGTGGGCGTTAGCAGTAGTGTAAATGTGCATCGGCGGATGTTTTAACTGGGAAATTAAGCTAGTTCACATTTATGTGCAGCCAGTTCAACCAGTTTCCAACATTCTATAGGGTGTAATTAAGGCATCTACACTTACAAAAGTTTAAAAGGAGCCAAATGTGGTTAGACTGGGAAAAGAGATCAGAAGAACAAGAGAAAGTGATTGTGATTAAGAAGTGATTTGGAACTAAGGCTAGCTGGGTGGAGAAAATGAATGGAAGAGAGCCACAAAAAGGAAAGGGACTGTGCTGTGAGTGTGGTAGTCTTTTGTCGAAAGAAGAATGTCCTCATAGAGAGCAAGGTCAATCCCGTTCTACTGCAGCTAGGGGCACGAGAGACATTTTGGACTGGGTATCGTGCTGTGGGTACCAACGAGAGGTGGCAGACGGACTGTTCAGAGTCCGAGCTCCAGGACAAAGTACATTGCCTGCCGACTGGGAGCAAGCTGGACACAGAGTTCATCAAAGCAGGCGCTGCACACAGGTTTCAAGTAAGTGGGTGCATATGGATGTAGATGACGGCACGAGCACAGAGTCACTATAAAGTCTCGTTATTAAAAAGGTATGTGACAAGGCCCATCAGCAGATGGAATGCATGTAAAGGCTAATAGATTGCTACACTATGAATGGGACTGTTATCCTTTTGAGTATATTTACTGATTTTATTTATTTATGAATCTATTTATATCCTGAAGGAAATACAGTGGAACCTCGGTTCATGACCATAATTCGTTCCAAAACTCTGGTCGTAAACCAATTTGGTCGTGAACCGAAGCAATTTCCCCCATAGGATTGTATGTAAATACAATTAATTCATTCCAGACCATACGAACTGTATGTAAATATATATATTTTTTTAAGTTTTTAAGCACAAAAATAGTTAATTAAACCATAGAATGCACAGAGTTTTAAGCACAGGGAAAAAAATGAACATTTGAAAAAAGAGAAAAGTAACATTGCAACAATTCATGCTACAAACATAAACCACCAAGAAAACTAACCTTGCATGAGTCGAGTTCTGGCATGAAGTGAGGAGGAACTGGGTGGAGAACAATCCAGTCTCGTCGCAGTTGAAGACTTGTTGCAGGATGTAGCATTCGTCCTTCACTAATTTTGTGAAACTTTTCACGAATTCTTTCGCAGCTTCAGCATCGGAACTAGCAGCCTCTCCATGCCTTACCACACTATGAATGCCACTTCTCTTGCGAAACTTTTCAAAACCATCCTCTACTGGCTTTAAATTCCTCACTTTCACCACTCATAGAAGGATAGTTTTTCAGCAAATCGCCATGAATGTTCCTGGCTTTCTCGCATAACATCGCCTCGCTTACACTATCCCCTGCAAGTTGCTTCTCGTTCAGCCACACTAGCAACAGTTTTTCCACCTCTTCCAGCACTTGAGGCCTCTGCCTGGTTAACGCTGTAACTCCTTTTGCAACATCAGCTGCTTTAATAGATTCTTTCTGCTTTAGAATAGTCGAAATCGTAGATTTTAACTTCTTGTACTTGGCGGCAAGATCAGTAACACGAACGCCACGCTCATACTTTTCAATAATTTCTTTCTTTACTTCGATTTCAATTTTCTGCAAAACTATCTTCTCACTACTCTTCACTTCCTTAGAAGCCATGGTGAACTGCAAAAGCACACGAAATACTGTAGAGCACAAAGAGTTCACAGGTAAAGCACACACGTCTGACTGAGAACAATGAACAGGGAGAGGCTGAACACGTGCTTAAACACAGTAATCGGCGCGTACGAACCGAAAGGGAAACTGGCTTGTTCGTATGCTGAGTGTGTGGTCGTGAACCGAGGCAAGTCTGGCGAACTTTTTGGTCGTAAACCGATCTGTACATGTACCGAGACGATTGTGAACTGAGGTTCCACTGTACTCTGTTTTTATGGAATTATTTATTGATTGAAGACACTTAATCTGCACTTGAACACTTTTTGTAAATAAAAGCACTTTTGCACCTTACTCTTGTTTAATATCCACATTGCCTGGCTCATCCCAGTCATGACTATTGACAGTCTCAGGTTCAAGGATGGGAGTGCAGCTGTAGCCAAACCGGACCGTCATACTCCCGTTTCTGCTAAAGTGGCTAGGAATCTATACTAATAAAAGGCAAAGCCCTCACTGACTGACTGACTCACTCACTCACTCATCACTAATTCTCCAACTTCCCGTGTAGGTAGAAGGCTGAAATTTGGCAGGCTCATTCCTTACAGCTTACTTACAAAAGTTAGGCAGGTTTCATTTCGAAATTCAAAGCGTAATGGTCATAACTGGAACATATTTTTTGTCCATACACTGTAATGGAGGAGGCGGAGTCACGTATCGCGTCATCACGCCTCCTACGTAATCACATGAACTAAAAACAAGGAAGAGATTTACAGCACGAGTCAAACGCAGGTACGAAGGTAAATGACGTTAATTTTTGACTGTCTTTTAATACTGTGTAAGCATACATATTAACACATGTGCAATTAAACGTGTGCATTTACGGGGTGATTTCTCAGGCTTAAAAGCTCGCCTTTTATCAAACGCGGGAACAAAGGTAACTGACGTTGTTCACTGTCTTTTAATACTGTGTAACCATACATATTAACACATGTGCAATTAAACGTGTGCATTTACGGGGTGATTTCTCAGGCTTAAAAGCTCGCCTTTTACTAAAAAGGTAAATGCAAAACTATTTTCAATCAGTTTAATGAAATGCTCCCGTTAAGGATTGCAATAACATATTCGCGAGATAAAAGAACGAAGTAGGGGGAAATGACGGAAGAGCCGCAAACAGCGAAGAGCAAAAAATTAATTAAACAATTGAGAAGGGAGCGAGTGAAGCATTCAAGCATGTTCATAAGGGAAACAAAGCACGGTGTAAAACGTAAGTTTAAATTAAGTTTATAGAAACGCTCCCGCTGCGGATTGCAATAACATATTCGCGAGATAAAAGTTTAATGAGAAGACACGAGGTATAAACGAACCACACGCCGTGGCGCAACGTTAGGGGCAACAGTTTCAACCATTCTATGATCTGCTTCTCGCAACTGAAAGACGGCACATGGCGGATGTTAGCCGACTTGCTGACCGCAACATTAGGGGCTTCAACTCTGGCGCTGACGCAACATCTCAGTGCCAACACTTTCCAGACTCTACTTAAAAGACACGCCCTCCTCACTGGACAGTTAAAAAGACCAATCAAACTAACGATGACATCAAGTATTACCCAATCAAAAGTAGGAAAGGAGGCATCTTCATAAAATGCGTGTGGGATGATTTGCATGAGACGCTGCTTTAAAAAAAATGATAAAAAAAATACGGGAGAAATCCCGTCCAGTATTGATTCAAAACGGGACGCGCAATTTCATTCTCAAATGCAGCACGATTCCGTATTTTAAAGGACGGGTGTCAACCCTACAGTGCCAGGTAACCACCCATACAATCAGATTGTGATTCAGACTAGGAATGCAATGAATGTAATTACCCCGATCTACATACAAGGCGAAAGTCTTGCAACATTCAAAGATGATGGTTTGGGATAAGTACACCATACAACATAAAAGAGCTTATGAAGCCTTGAACCGAAAAAAGCAACATCTCAGAGATCGTAAAAAAAAAAATAGGAGGTAATGTCGTTTTACTCGCTGTAGATTTTATTCAAACATTACCAGTTATTCCACGAGGGAGACCAGCAGATGAACTCAACGCGTGTTTAAAATCCATGCTTCTCCCACGCTCGGTTATATGTCGCGTGTTCTCGGGTAGGTACACCAAAAAATGTATACATTTAAGCATGTAATGGACAAACAAAAAATGAGGTATACCCGAGGGCACTGCAGTAGTACTTAATCTAACTTTACTTCTTAAATGTTAATGTTTTACTGTTTAATAATTTATACGCTTCTTATATGTTGTTCAAATTCTTTTATCAAAATACCAGTGACAGCGCAATGCACGATGACATGGAGTGAATACACCATACGCATCCGCCCACGGCCGCCCTGGTGTGCGCAGATAGGAGTTGATTCTACAATAAAATAAAATAAACATAAAAAGAGTAATACAATCATCACCCATAAAGCGGATAGTAGACGTGACGTACTATATGTGTACCAGATTTCAAGTCAATAGGTGAAACGGTTTGCGAGCTACAGGTGATTTCAAATCCTGGACAGACATACAAATTGCCACGGTAGCAAATTACAGAAGAAGATTTTACTGTTTAATAATTTATATTTATATGAAATGTGCTTCTTATATATTACTTCATATTCTCATATGATAATGATGTTAATATTTATATTGATTTCTATGTTATTGAAACTGCATGTATGTGTGTATATGTATGTATATATATATATATATATATATATATATATATATATATATATATATATACTAGCAAAATACCCGCGCTTCGCAGCAGAGAAGTAGTGTGTTAAAGAGGTTATGAAAAAAAAAGGAAACATTTTAAAAATAACGTAACATGATTGTCAATGTAATTGTGTTGTCATTGTTTTAAGTGTTGCTGTCTTTTATATATATATATATATATATATAGATATATATATATATATATATTATATATATAATATACACACACACATAAACATTAGGGATGCACCGATACCGAAATGGGTATCTGGTATCGGCCTCGATACCACATTTTCTAAAGTACTCGTACTCGTTAAAAGTCCCCCGATACCGGGGACCGATACCACGGTCTGAGAAATGTCTATGTTTGAGCGGTGTGTAAGGGGTTAATCACAGGTGCCGAGTGCCCGCCCCCAGGCCCCGGCTGCAGCTCAGAGCGGGGAGAAGGCGAGGCGAGAGATGTCAGCCGTGTGGAACTATTTCAAAGTGAATGAAGACGACAAAACAAAGGCGGACTGCAAATTGTGCTCAGCGAAATTGTCCAGAGGAGGCTCAAAAGGTAGCGCATTTAACACAAGTAATTTAATCAAGCACCTAAAATCCCAACACGACGAGTACAAAGAGTTTACCCACGCTTCTAAACCAACACAACCCACGCTGCAGCAAACTCTTGCAAGACGAGAGAAAATGTCCAGAGACAATCCACGTGCTGTGAAAATAACACAGGCAATTATTGAGTACATTGCATTGAGTGACCAGCCACTCTCGGAGGTAGAAAATGTGGGATTCCTGCGTCACCTCCATGTTCTGGAGCCCAGATATGATGTCCCAAGCCGCCGCTACATGACTGACACGGAGCTGCCTAAACTACACGACTCCGTGAAAAAACATATCCACAGCCTACTGCAAGCCTCCTCTGCGTTTAGTTTCACCACGGATATTTGAACAAGCAGTGTTAGCCCCGTGTCGCTAATTAGCCTAACCTCCCAGTGGATAGACGAGAGTTTCTTGTTTTTTTTGGTTAAATTATATGACTAAAGCTGTTACCTGTAAATTTAAATCATGTTTTTATTAAGTACTCGGTATCGGCAAGTACTCGGTATCGGCGAGTACTGAAATGCAAGTACTCGTACTCGTACTCGTTTTCCAAAAAAGTGGTATCGGTGCATCCCTAATAAACATTTATATACATATACATATATATACATATCTACATATACACATATCTACATATATATACACACATACATAAACACACACATAAGACTTATTGACTGAAACGGGCTTTCACGAAAACAGTTAGGGCTTTGCTACAGGATACACCCTCCACAAGTTAACCAAGTAAAAATAAAATATATATTTCTGTTTTATTTAAACCTTTTAAGTTCATATGCATAGCCCCATTTGGCTGTTTAATTTTTTTTTTCTTTCTTCAGTAATATTTAATCTCCTTAAAGAAAAAGAACATATCCATTTTACTTTTTTTGTATCTGTGTAGTAATATTTTACTGTAAAAGAATAACCAGTATTTAAACCTTTTATGTTACTTTATACATTTATTTTACACAATGTTGAAAAATTAATAAGAAAGCTACATATTTTGGCAGCTGCTGCTTTCATTTTCAATGAAATGAAAAAAGCTCTCCAAGAGAAAACGTCAATAAAGAAGAAACAGTTTGCACTATCTAAAAAGGAGAAACCCTCATTTATAAAAGTTTGCTGCAGATGACTTAACTGAAAATAAATGAATAGTTCCTATGTGTATAATACATATTTATCTATTTGACTTATGCCTTTATTCCACCAACTTACAACATCTGAAGTACAATTTGTTACATTACTTTTGTTTTTTGCAGCACAGGCAGGTGAAGTGACTTCCTCAGGGTCACACAGTGGTGTCAGTACCAGGATTTGAACTGACAAGCTCCGGGTTTGCTGAAATATTACTGAAGAAAGAAAAAAAAACGAAAATGGGCAAATAGGGCTATGCATACAAATGTCCATCCATCCATTATCCAACCTGCCATATCCTAAATACAGGAGCCAATAAGTAGATATGTATATATACAGTATATATATATATATATATATATATAAATATATATATATATGTGAATGTATGTATGTATATATCTATGTCTATATATATATATATATATATATATGTAGATATGTAAATTTGTATATGTATATATATGTTTATGTGGATGTGTATATACGTATGTATATGTAGATATGTGTATATGTAGATATGTATATATATATGTTTATGTATATATATGTTTATGTGTGTGTGTGTGCATATTATATATATATAAAAGACAGCAACACTCATAACAATGACAACACAATTACATTGACAATCATGTTACGTTATTTTTAAAATGTTTCCTTTTTTTTTCATAACCTCTTTAACACATTACTTCTCCGCTGCGAAGCGCGGGTATTTTGCTAGTACTACATAAAGTAGAAACAGTTTGCTTATGCAGAGATTTCTGTGTGCCCAACTGGATGTCCCAATAAAGGATTGCCATCCCTCATGTGCAAGCAGCCAGTGACAGCAAGCTCTTACCTGCACACACAGTTTGCTGGTGTTTCATTAATTTGTACTGGGTATCTGTTTGCCATCAGTAGTGGCTATCGGAGATGTAAAAGAGGAAAATGTATAAAATACACAGGTTAGTGATACCACCATCAAGTTAAAATTAAAACAGCAAACTAATCCAGATTAAACTGTATAGAATGTTTCTCTATTTTATGACTGACAATGCTTTTCAATGGGAGATTTTGAAATTTCAAAACTTTCAATAGTACAAAATGTTGAAAATATTGCAACAAAAGTGGAACTGTCTTGAATAATGTCTTTTAAGTAGAAGCCTGACAAATTTCAACAAAATTGGTCCATGATGGCCCAGTTGTTTCATGCAAACAGACAGAAGGACAGGCAGGCAGACATGGCATTAGATGCTTCTTGCATTATATCAGAATGAACCTAAAAATAAATGTGGTCAATTGCATTAGAACTTTTCACTTGTAAAGTACCTTAGTACTGGTGTTCACTTTTACCATAAGGAGCTATAAAATAAAGGTTTGTTTGTTTATTAATTACTGTCTCATCCTTTTTATCACATCAACTCTCTCATTCCATAGTTATCATAAGTGGCCTTAAATTTCATCTAGAATTCATACTTCCCAGCGTGGGCCCACTAAACCATACTGCCCTCTGAGAGCTCCTGCACCCTGACCCTTAGCAAGTCACTTACCTTGTGACCAAGAACAGAAAAATAAATGTGTTATAGCACTGCACTTGCACATCACCTAGGGAATGATTGGATTGTTTGATGAAGCTTTAATTTAGAAGGTCTACAGGGTGCATATTTTATATAAGAGCTTGAATTAAAGGAGTAAAAATCAAGTTAATGGACTTTTGTGTCTTGAAAGCTATGAAACAGTAAACATGACCGTAGATTTCTTACAAAAGTAAATTACACAGGGTGGCACGCAGCATCTCATTCTTCACTGACAATGAAATCAAAAGGCAGATCATTTGATTAAAGTAGGCCGTTCGATTGCCGCACAAAATGACCCTTGATTAAGAAACTGGTCGCAGAAAAGCTCAACACATGACACTCTGTAGTTGTCAATCCGCATCTCATCCTGAATCTGGCGACAAGGCTGAAAACCGACACATCATTACCACTACTTTATTTACACCATTGTCCGCTTCTACTGCAGAACTCATGAATTAAACATAATCCATTTTCCTTTGGAATCACCAACAGCTAAAACCTTTCCTACATTGTAAACCTTTTAATTTATCAGCCATGTTAAAGGCACCAAATCATGACAGCTCATTGCATTGCACATCGATGTTCAGAAAGACCAAACTGATGAATTATTTAGAATTACATATTGTATTGTCTATATAGTCTCAATAGTGGAGATCCCCAGAGCTTAAGCTCCCTAAATATCAAAATGGCACACAGACAATAGGGTAAGTATCATGGAAAACACAATACTGATGGAAGTGTAGTGTTTAGAATTATTCTCATCCAGTTTGTGGATGTGGTCTTATGTTTTCTAGAACAGAATAAAAGAATGTAATGAAATTACAAGAACAAATAGAACAAATACAAGTTCTGTGCACCCAGTGCTGTCTAAATGTTATCAGTGGCCTCCAAACATTCCCTCTGTTTGACTTATTATTCAACTATGAGGCCTGCTGGCAGGATGACAAACACTGGAACTAGCATATGGAAATATTTAATAAATAAAATATGTGACAGAACATATCCCAGCTATCCATCCTACTGTACATACATGCACCATTCACAGTTCAGCAGTGCCCATGGCTTCACCTTTCCCTTCATTGTTATTATTTTTTTATTTTACTCTTTTATGAATAGATTTTTTAAACGTTAACTGTGCCCTTTGTTTTCATGTCTGGCTGCTGAGACCAAACCCTAAGGAAGAGTAGTTTCTATTTATTGTCTGTTGTCCAATTCGCTTCAATAATGAGCATTCTGCTACTTGAGTTTAAGGCCATGTCACATTACACAACCTTCCTAGAAATATTCGTTTAGGTAAACTTCACGAGCCAGAGACAATTTGTGGTGGCTCTCGTGAAAGGCAGTCAAGCCTGTCTGACATACCCAGCAACTAGTTCATAGCCCACTCTTGTCTTTAGTCGTAGGGTTGCGCTTTGCATGCTAGTGCGCTGAAAACCAATGAATGCTCATACAAAAGTATACTTCATATAATAAGCAACGTAAAATAAGGAACGCTAGTGTGCTGAAACTCACAAATAGAAAAGCTCATCTGTCTGATTATCTTGTGTTTTAATTACTATAACAAAATGGAAAAAGAATCATGGCCAAGATTTTAGATGTACTTACTGTACCTCTTAAACCTTCGTACAACATTTGATCTGTTGGGCTGCCACAAAAAGGGGTGAGCACAACTGTGCTGGAAAGTCAGCACGCATTTAGTAAATTAGACACACCCAGAGATTGTCAGTCAATGAACTGGCATGGTCTGGCAACAAAATCAGCAAATACAATTGGCATGTATGACATACCCAGCAACTTAAAGTCACATTGTACAGCTAACCCGGGAGACTAACTAAGCCCAGGGCATGAAAAACTAGGCAGGATACTGCTATTAATAATAGTAGCAATACATTATAACTTCTCAGAAGTCTTTTCTGGGTTCAGTGACCAATACCCATCCTTAATTTAACCAATTCGCCACTTATCCCAGAGCAGCAAATGTGACATCAACTTTAGACGCTGCTCTTTTTGCTTCAAACTGGCATGTCAGCTATGATTAGAGTCTTTCTGATCACTTTATTATCCAATTCAAACCTCACTGAGAATTGTTCTGTGTGTGTCAATGGGGGTAAATAGATTATACACCGGAGTAAGCCTCAGTATTTTGTCTTCTTGATGGTGGAGAGCAATTTGAATAACATCACACTTGTCAGAATGTTTAACTTCCTTGCTGGTAACCCCTAGCATGACCTGGGCTTGGAATTCTACAGTATGTAAATTCAGTTCTTTTTGAGTCAGACTAAGGGTGATGGCATGAAAATATGCTAGAAAATCAGTTTTCGAACAAACTAACACTTAACCATTAGTTGAATCAAGTGATTGTGATGACAATGTGAATCACAAATAGTGGAATTGATGCATATGTCACCCTACAACCAATCTACTGTAATATGCCATTTGATACTGCAGCGGGGTGCAGTATCTACAGTATGTAGCAAAAACGCAAAATTACTGGGATCAAGCAGAATGACAAGAAAGACGTTAGCTCCCTAATCACTGTTCACGATGCAGCAACTGTTGATGTACTGTACATGTCAGGGAAATATGAAAGTTACTAAGCCTTGCACGGTGGTAGCCCACAATAACACAGGTACACCAATCGTGTGTGTCAGGAACTGACATTCTACTCTCTGTGCACAAGCAGCAGAAAAATTATAAAAATTAAAACAAAAACACATTTATGCTGTCCCAATTTCTCAGTGTGGTGCACTGATTGCCGTTTCAAAACACATCACATAATGAACGTATGCTAAATGCATCAATACACAGGGACACTAGATCTACATTTCCTACTGTATTTATCACGTTTTGATATTTACATATTTTTGTTACACGTAATCACTTTTTTATTGTTGAAAAAAATTCAATGTTAATGACTTGTTTTTCTGGGGGTAAACATAACACACTAAAGAGGCTAAAAGGGATCACCCAAAAATCTCATGTATTATGTAGTGATGGCTGAGGAATATTTCTTAATTTAATGTTTTCATGAATAACGCACATAGCAACCAAGAATATAAAAATGTCCATGAAAAAATCTCACATTACTTCATCCCACGTAACATGTCAAGCCATTCCGGTTCTATGCTCACAAGGAGCAAACTGCATTAAGTTTTTGCTAAACCACTGCTAAATAAATACTTTCAGAGTGTGACTTCAGTGCACACAACGTATATCACTCCATTAATGTGACCCCTTGATTACCTTAGGGTATGTCACACACTCATAACACACTTCCAATCTCACAACCCCAGTTCCTCTGACCGTACACTCAAGGTCCCCTTGGCCATGAGGTGGCTTTAAACCTTGGGGTCACTTCCACTCAACCATAATAACCACTTCCAAAGTCAGGAGGAGATACGCTAACTTTGCTCTAAGGTCTCCCTCTGGCAGCACCAGAGATCCCAAATCACCCAAGCTGTCAATTTCCAAAAAAAAGCTACTGGTCTCTTCTTTAAGGAAATAACTGTTCTTTCTTTTATAGAAAAGAAGCCCTTGCATCCTCTTGCTATTCCTTGCTGGCCTCTGTTTCTAAGGTGTGCGTTAGATGCTATTTACATCTACTGGATCATCTGCCCTTTAGCACTGGTCAAGCATAAGTTATGACCTGTGGCAAGTGGAAGGTGAAAAATCCAATTAATAAAACAAGTCAGTGTTATAAAATTTTCACTCATCTATTTTCTAAATCCACTTTGTCCATGACAGGGTTGCAGGAAACGGGAGAGAGAATAACACATCAGGACGTCCATTTTTAAGCTTACTAATTTAATAGGGATTAATTTCAACGGGATCCATACTACTGAGCCCAGGGCAGGAACCACTCTTGCATGGGATGCCATCACGTTTCCAAAAATGAACACCTAGGCATGGTAACCTGGCAATTCTAAATTAGCTCCATGTGTGTACCCTGTGATAAACTAGTGCCTTGTCCAGTGTTGTTCCTGCCTTGTTCTTCATGATGGCAAGAAAGGCTCAGACCCCCCAAAACTACCCAAAAAAACTTCAAAAAGTAGGCTTAAGATTGTGGTGCTGAAGAGCAGGAGTTTTTCTGTTGCTGCATCACCCTCTGGAGCCTGGTTTCCAACCACATAATGAACTTTCAAGTGTATTTAATAGAATTTTTAATATCTGCTTAGTTCAATTTGTTTTCACATAGTTCCTGTCACAATAGGTTGTCTCACAAACTGTCAAATGCAAAAGAAACACAGTAAAGTGACAAATTTGAAATCTTAGTACCGCACATGCACGTATAAGGAACAATCACGTGATACTACTGAAGTAAGCACATGAACACCATCCCGTGGGAGTAACATGGCAATTGATAACCTCTATTCTTTGCCCCACACACCAGATGATGAGTTGCACGATGATCAATGATCTCATTGGTTTGAGTTTTTATGCCTCTTCTGCACCCTTAAAGCTTAAAGAACAACACAGCCTGACATTAACATTCATTTCTTGAACCAATTCAGGAGAACATGAAACTCCACTATGGCAAGCTTTCTTGAACCCTTATTTTCGGAGAGGCTCTGAAGAGCGACAATGTCTCTTATTTTTATTTGGACTTACTTTCGTTATTTGCCCAGCATTAATTTGGGTCCCGACTGGTCTCCAACCCTGTTATCACACTTTTGTTTTTTGTTTACACTACATACAGTGCATCCAGAAAGTACTCACAGCGCATCACTTTTTCCACATTTTGTTATGTTACAGCCTTATTCCAAAATAGATTAAATTCATTTTTTTCCTCAGAATTCTACACAACACCCCATAATGACAATGTGAAAAAAGTTTACTTGAGGTTTTTGCAAATTTATTAAAAATAAAAAAACTAAGAAATCACATGTACATAAGTATTCACAGCCTTTGCTCAATACTTGTCAATGCACCTTTGGCAGCAATTACAGCCTCAAGTCTTTTTGAGTATGATGCCACAAGCCTGGCACACCTATCCTTGGCCAGTTTCGCCCATTCCTCTTTGCAGCATCTCTCAAGCTCCATCAGGTTGGATGGGAAGTGTCGGTGCACAGCAATTTTAAGATCTCTCCAGAGATGTTCAATCAGATTCAAGTCTGGGCTCTGGCTGGGGCACTCAAGGACATTCACAGAGTTGTCCTGAAGCCACTCCTTTGATATCTTAGCTGTGTGCTTAGGGTCGTTGTCCTGCTGAAAGATGAACCGTCACCCCAGTCTGAGATCAAGAGCGCTCTGGAGCAGGTTTTCATCCAGGATGTCTCTGTACATCGCTGCAGTCATCTTTCCCTTTATCCTGACTAGTCTCCCAGTCCCTGCCGCTGAAAAACATCCCCATAGCATGATGCTGCCACCACCATGCTTCACTGTAGGGATGGTATTGGCCTGGTGATGAGCGGTGCCTGGTTTCCTCCAAACATGACATCTGGCATTCACACCAAAGAGTTCAATCTTTGTCTCATCAGACCAGAGAATTTTCTTTCTCATGGTCTGAGAGTTCTTCAGATGCCTTTTGGCAAACTCCAGGCAGGCTGCCATGTGCCTTTTACTAAGGAGTGGCTTCTGTCTGGCCACTCTACCATACAGGCCTGATTGGTGGATTGCTGCAGAGATGGTTGTCCTTCTGGAAGGTTCTCCTCTCTCAACAGAGGACCTCTGGAGCTCTGACAGAGTGACCATCGGGTTCTTGGTCACCTCCCTGACTAAGGCCCTTCTCCCCCGATCACTCAGTTTCGATGGCCGGCCAGCTCTAGGAAGAGTCCTGGTGGTTTCAAACTTCTTCCACTTACGGATGATGGAGGCCACTATGCTCATTGGGACCTTCAAAGCAGCAGAAATTTTTCTGTAACCTTCCCCAGATTTGTGCCTCGAGACAATCCTGTCTCAGAGGTCTACAGACAATTCCTTTGACTTCATGCTTGGTTTGTGCTCTGACATGAACTGTCAACTGTGGGACCTTATATAGACAGGTGTGTGCCTTTCCAAATCATGTCCAATCAACTGAATTTACCACAGGTGGACTCCAATTAAGCTGCAGAAACATCTCAAGGATGATCAGGGGAAACAGGATGCACCTGAGTTCAATTTTGAGCTTCATGGCAAAGGCTGTGAATACTTATGTACATGTGCTTTCTCAATTTTTTATTTTTAATAAATTTGCAAAAATCTCAAGTAAACTTTTTTCACATTGTCATTATGGGGTGTTGTGTGTAGAATTCTGTGGGAAAAAAATGAATTTAATCCATTTTGGAATAAGGCTGTAACATAACAAAATGTGGAAAAAGTGATGCGCTGTGAATACTTTCCGGATGCACTGTACATTTAATGTAAGTTGAAATAACATTACACAACATTGTTAAAAAGTAATGCTGAAAGGTTCATGCATCAATCCATCCACCTTCTTACCAGCGTATCCTGTTGAGGCACAATGGCTCATATAATATTATGGAGCCAACCTATAGCCACCAGTTAACCTAAAATGCACATCTTTGTGAGGTGGGAAGAAAACACAAGAACAACCCATGCAGACAAACAGAAAACATAAGAAGTACACACAGCCAGTGCTGGAGTTAGGATGATAACCCAGGACTGTGGAGGTATGAGGCAGCAGCCTCAGCCTGTGAACCTTGCTAAATAAAAAGCAGAAAGACTGACTAAATGAATGGACAATCCTGGTGCTCTGATCAGTAGTATACGTGCCTGGAAGTTTTGTTATACCAGTTCGGGAAAAGAACTTTGGGGAGGTGTCACCTTGAATGAATCTCACCTAAATAAAGAACAATGGCTTATTTAAGTAGGATCAATCCACAGGGCTGTCCACACATATTTCTGCTCTTGTACTTCATTACCAATGCATAACTATCTTTGTCTAAACTGTGACTCTGTCAATAGAATACAAACTGAAATGTTCTAAACTTCACTACTTGTAAGGATGATGGTGTCTCTTATGGAATTCTCAAGCAGGCCACAGCTGAACAGGCTGCCATCTGGCAGTAGGCCACTTTGTTGATGGACTGTGCATCGAGCTTCAATGATAAGCTTCTGTAAACTAATCATAAACCAGGGTTTTAAAGAGATCCTCATTTTGTTTGGCTACATGATCAGTGCTGACACACACACTGTAATATGCCATGTAACTGGCAAAGGCTGAAAAAAATGTGAGGAGAATTAAAACAGTTAAGCGGTCACAGGACTTTGCATGTGTACTGCATGGAGTCACTTTTTAAGGATCTGTTGCCAAAATCATTCAAATAAATCATACTAATTATCTTGCGACAGTGTCCAAGTCTTAATTTTATCGTGTGCCTATCATGGAAAGCTCACAATACACTTTAGAATATAATTTCCATTAAGCATGTTTCATATAGTGTATATGTATGTGTATCTATCTATCTATCTATCTATAGGGCGGCACGGTGGTGCAGTGGGTAGCGCTGCTGCCTCGCAGTTGAGAGACCTGGGGACTTGGGTTCGCTTCCCGGGTCCTCCCTGCGTGGAGTTTGCATGTTCTCCCCGTGTCTGCGTGGGTTTCCTCCGGGCGCTCTGGTTTCCTCCCACAGTCCAAAGACATGCAGGTTAGGTGGATTGGCGATTCTAAATTGGCCCTGGTGTGTGCTTGGTGTGTGGGTGTGTTTGTGTGTGTCCTGCGGTGGGTTGGCACCCTGCCCGGGATTGGTTCCTGTCTTGTGCCCTGTGTTGGCTGGGATTGGCTCCAGCAGACCCCCGTGACCCTGTGTTCAGATTCAGCGGGTTGGGAAATGGATGGATGTTTCATATACAATGTAGTTATATTCTGTAATGTGAATGCCTTGTGACATGATGGGCAGCTATCAGATTTCACAGGATCTAGTTTTGGTTTTAAATTATATACTGCTTCCTCAGAGATCTGCACTTGAGAATAACAGGCTACTCCAAACTGGCCCAATGTTAGTGTGCGTGTGTGTGACTACTCTGCACCCACTCTGACAGAGGACTAGATAAGTAAATTACAAAATGGATGGCTGAATAATTGCAGATATTTGTATGGCCTCTGGACATTTAGTGTGATTTTTCAGAAATACATTTAAGCCTTTGATTCAAATATATAAACAACTTATAAAAAGTCTTTTGAATTATGAGACCACGATCTAGAGCTTCAAAAGAATAACAGCAAATTATGAATACGTGTAGGTAAGGGTCCTGGGTTTGAACCCAGTGCTCAGTCAATGTCCGTATAGCGTGTGCACATGTTTTAAAAATAGAATTAACAAAATTTGTTTAGAATGTCTTTATAAAAGCCTGGTGGAATGTTGAATAGACATCTTCTTTGAAGACAGAATGTTATGTGTTCGATGTTCCCAAAGCACATTAAGTCCAAAACAGTTCCAAAAGTAGAGGGGGGAAAACACCATCAAAACCTCAGCTAGACACAAAGAGCTATGTAGAATCTTTATAAATAAAAGATTTCCCATCATCCATATTCTGTTGCTTATTCGGGTCCTTGTCGTGGGTATGACAGTCTAAGCAGTGATGCTCAGTAATTTCTTTTTCCTGCCACTTCCCCCAGGTGAATACCGAGGTATTCCCAGGCTAACCAAGAGATATAATCTGTCCAGCATGTCCTGGATCTGCCCCAAGGTCTCCTCCCAGTAGGACATGCACAGAACACCTCTGCAGGGAGGTGTCCATCCTAATCCGATGACCAAACTGCCTCATCTAGTTCCCAACAATGCAGAAAGCCATTCCTCTATTTTGACCTCCTCCCAAATGTCTGCACTTCTCACCTTCATCTCTAAGGCTGAACCCAGACACCCCCTGTGAAAGAACCTCATTTATGCTTTTTCTTTCCATAATCTAGTTCTTTCAGTTACAACTCAAAGCTTGTGACCATAGTTGAGGGTGGGAATGGAAATCGACTGGTTTACATTTGGCTCAGCTCCCTCTTTCAGCACAACTGACCTGTATGACACTCGTCCAACAGCAGATGCTGCTCTAATCTGCCTTTCGATCTCCTGCTCCCTTCATCCCTGACTTGTGAACAAGATCTCAAGATACTTAAAGTCCTCCACTTGAAGCAGCACCCTATTCCTAATTTTCTCGCCTTGGGGATGCCGATCCTCATCCCATGCTTCACACTCCGCTGCAAACTGCACTAGTGTGTGTCTAAGGTCACAGCTCAGTAAAGCCAATAGAACTAAACCATCTTCAAAAAGCAGAAATGTGGAGGTGGAAATAAAAGGTTTATTAATACAAAAATGTTCTGTAATAACAAGAAGCTCCATGGAGAGAACTCACCACACCATGAGCGCATTCAGATGAACCACAAGGAACTATGTGTTGCCCTCACCTTTATATGGCAGAGGTGAATCCCTGGCGGTGATGGGCAAGTAGCCTCGATTCTTGGGGGACAACCCACACCCCTAAACCTAACCCTTATAGCTTCAGCACAGGATTTAACTTCCAACAGCATTAACAGGCTAGGGTTCCCTCTAGTGGGGCTCTACAAAGCTCTGTGTCCCATATGTGATAGAAAAAACCTTAAAACTTACCAAATATGTCTATTCCTCTGCCAAAAATGTTATGAGTATTGATCCCTGTTGACATTACACACATTGCAAAATAGTGCATCCGTGTTATTTTAAGAAGGAAGGGAAAGCAAAAAGCAAGCCACTGCTGTAAGATACAGTCTTTTTAAAAGGAGACAAGTTGTGAACTTTACGTCTTTGCCAACTTCCCTGTTTGTCTTATTCCTTGGAACCCTTACTTTCTCGGCTCTGTACACAGCTAGACAATAATAATGGAAAAAATATATACATATATTTATAAATATATATATATATATATATAAGATACTGCCTAGTCCAGCTGGATTGATAAAGCATGAGTGTGCTTCAGTGAGAGAGAATACTGAGCTTGTGTAGCAGGAAATGGAGTGACAAGAACTGAACAGACATTACAGGTATACATCCAGTGCATGAATGGGAGGAAGCCGATACTGTGTATCAGTACATGCTGACCCACTTCAAGCCTATAAACATCCATCCATCTTCCTCACCTGCTTGTTCAGGGCAGGATTGTGGTCTAGCTGGAGCCTATCCCAGCAAGCATCGCACGCAAGGTAAGAACAATCCACAGAAACGGCACCTGTCAACTGCAGGGCAAAGACAAAGACACACAGACACACACACACACACACACTACAGGGGTAATATAACAATGCCAACCCCACCTATGTGTTATCAGGGTGAAGTTTAATAAGTTCAGTATGGATGTTTTAACATAGGTAGTGTGTGGACTGTCATTCCTGCCTTGCAGCACCACAATCTGCAATGAGCCAGCACATATTTGCAGATTGATTGCCATCAGGGTCAATGAATTTATTCACACTAAAACATTCCAGTCTTTGGGTATGTCGGACTTGACAACTGTAGCTGCTAATATTACGATATCAGCTGCAATAGCGGCTCATCATTATTAAAAAAAAATGATAATTGGTTTGTGATGTTTCAATCTGCTTTTTTGTACACTATGCCTTTTCCTGACAATTTTTTTTTTTTTTTGATCGTGTGTGCACAAGACATAACATGGCAAAAGGTAGCTTGGCTCCTTCAAAAATCTAAGTCCTTTATTAAAGTTACAATGCAGTGTAATCAGTTCAGGTCAGATGTGTTGTTATGTGTACCAAATATAATGAAACTTCTATGTGTTCTTTTCATTACTGTCACTCACTGAACATCTCGCTTTGTGGCCTGGGTAAAATAACTACACAGACGAAATTGGGGGTGGAGGTCCATGGTTGCAGTGGTGTGTTGTCATAACTCCACGGCCACTGGAAGCACATAAACGAGTAAGTAACATAATTTTACCTGAAGAAAATGAGACCAAGGATCTGTGATAAAATGATTACTTCTAGTTTCCTTCTGTTATTGCAAGGATGCCTCATAAACAAAGCAGGTACATTTTCTTTAATCAAAACCTTTGTCACTTCAAATTAGACAGGTTTAAGAGTTTTTCTACCAAGTATGGATGCTGGGTTCCATAGAACCCTATTAAAAACTGCAAGAACAGACAAAGCATTTTTTAAAAATGTATAAAAATTGCTTCAGTTTAGAACACAATTTTATGTGGCAAATTAATATATAACATGTGTGAAGGACAGCCGGGTCCCATGCCCGGCAGGGACGCCCCTGCTGCATCTATTCCAGGGGAGCCACCATGGGCAGCTCAGTACCTCCCCCGGGACGCTTGGTGGCAGCCTCCCTGGCGGCCAATGATTCCCCAGACCAGCGCATGGCTCCATGGGAGATGGAGTCCTCCACAGCCTGGTTGGGGGCTCGGATGGCCGCCAGGGGGAGCTGCGTGGACTTACCAGCCCGGCTGGTCAATTCCTCAGCCCCACCCGGAAATGCAATTAGGCCCAGGTGACCAAGCACCTGGACTACATCCGGGTGGGGTATAAAAAGGCCAGCCACCACCACTCGAGAGAGCCAGAGTCGGGAGGAAGAGGACTAAGCCTGAGGAGGAGTGGTGGTGGTGCTGAGGTGGAGAAAAGTGTGAGTTATTGTGTTGGAAGTACTTTTGGGACTGTGTTGGGCCTGTGGGACACAGGGAAGGCGTGCCCCACGGCTGAAGAAGAAAATAAAGTACCTTTTATTAAAGTACGTGCCTCTGCGTGAGTCTGTGCCGGGTCGGGCGCTATATAGCGCCTTTTACAACTGGCGTAGTCGGCAGGATCCCGGTCCGTCCATTTGGACCGGAACCTGCAAAATAATTTTGTGCAGAGACCCGGCATAGCAACCTTTAACAGCGCGAGGCACGTGCTCGACGTAGTTGTACGGAGAGCGCGCTCCCGTTGCAGCTACAAGCAGGCACGGCCCGGAGAGGACAGCACAGCGCAACCAAAGCGCGCACACGCGGCGGGAGCCGGCAGCTGTAAGCAAGCACGCACAGCACAGCGTGAAAGCCGCGAAGCGCGCACACGCGGCAGCGGCCGCAAGCCGGCACGCGCAGCACAGAGGGAGCAACTGAGAGCTCCTAAAAGACACCGCGGGATGGAGAAGAAGAAAGCCGGGCGGTCACAGAAGACAGCCGCCAGACACTGCCATGCCCTCCAGCAGACCGGGTTGCAGCCGGAGGTAGGTGACAGGCCCAAAGGGGAAGGGCTGCGGGAAGGGTTTTCCGCATTCGCGTCAGCCTGCCTCCTAGGTGGCGAGCCACACAGCACCCGGTTCTGGCCGGACGAGATCTGTCCATGGAGGGATGGTGGAGGCCGCTCAGCGGAGGCCGAGGCAGAGCCGTGTCTTCCCTTCGCCCTGCTGGATCGACTGGGGGAGGAGAGCCCGGACGAGCTTCCCAGCGTGGTGTCACCGCTCAAGGAGTCCGACCTCCTTTCGGATACAGGTGAAGGGGGGGAGGGCGTGTATCAGTTGCCCGCCGAAGAAAGGTTGCAGGCGGGGCTGACAGATCTTCTCCCTGAGCCTCCGAAATGCCCAAACGGGCCTGCGGAGATGCCGCAGGGCCTTGATGGCTCGCGGTCGGCGGAAGGGGACAAGGGGAGCCCTAGTCCACCGCCGACCGATACTATTAACTTTTCCTGGGCTACAGGGGAGGTGCAATCAGTTGTCCTCGCCCTGCAGTCCTTATTCAATGTGTTTAAGGTCCTGCAGGAGTCAAAGGAGGGGCTTGAGAAGAAGCTCGGCGGCCCGTGCGGAGCCCTGGTTGAATGGCTTCGGACAGGTGGGTCGTCACCCTCCAGCCTGCAGGACGCAGCGACTCAGGTAGGTGAAGCCTGGGTCGAACAGGAAGGAGGGCGGTGCGCAGCGGCGGCAGTGGTGATTAGTACTGCTTGCCAAGCCACTCCGTCCTCAACACAAGACGTTGCCGTGATGACAGACGGCGTGGCAGAAGAGCGTGCGGGGAGGCAGCTGGTGAATATCAGCTGCCAAACAACTCCGCCCCGATTGCCCGCGCCTGTCTTACGGCCGTCTAAAGGGGTGCAGACGGCACGGGGTCTCCCTTCTTCCCATAAGGGGACTCAGACCATCAGTGCACCCCAAAGAAAGAGAAGGACCCGGACAAAGAGGTTGGGGACTCCTAACAAGGTGCAGCATGAGCCCGTTGGGTTAACGCAGCGGGAGGGCTATGCTGCAGAGGGGCGGAAGTGTCACAAACCCTCCTCAGAGCGGGCTATGGGGCAGGCGTTTCCTGCTTGCTTTCACGCCCGCAAGGGTCGAACTGGAGGGGGTCGGGCGTGCTATAACTGCGGCCGTGGTGGCCACGTCTGGAGGTGTTGTCCAGTGAGGACGTCCGAGTGGCAGGGACATCGGGGCAGCACCCCCAGACCTGTTGCTTATATTTTCACAGGCTGCAGGAGCGAAGCCAAGACTGCCGACTCCCTATCCTGGAGAGGACCGGCCCTCGCGGGGCAGCCCGATGAGCCCCAGAAGCCTCATCTGAGGGAGGGGCCATGTGAAGGACAGCCGGGTCCCATGCCCGGCAGGGACGCCCCTGCTGCATCTATTCCAGGGGAGCCACCATGGGCAGCTCAGTACCTCCCCCGGGACGCTTGGTGGCAGCCTCCCTGGCGGGCATGGGACCCGGCTGTCCTTCACATGGCCCCTCCCTCAGATGAGGCTTCTGGGGCTCATCGGGCTGCCCCGCGAGGGCCGGTCCTCTCCAGGATAGGGAGTCAGCAGTCTTGGCTTCGCTCCTGCGGCCTGTGAAAATATAAGCCACAGGTCTGGGGGTGCTGCCCCGACGTCCCTGCCACTCGGACGTCCTCACTGGACAACACCTCCAGACGTGGCCACCACGGCCGCAGTTATAGCACGCCCGACCCCCTCCAGTTCGACCCTTGCGGGCGTGAAAGCAGGCAGGAAACGCCTGCCCCATAGCCCGCTCTGAGCCCCAGAAGCCTCATCTGAGGGAGGGGCCATGTGAAGGACAGCCGGGTCCCATGCCCGGCAGGGACGCCCCTGCTGCATCTATTTCAGGGGAGCCACCATGGGCAGCTCAGTACCTCCCCCGGGACGCTTGGTGGCAGCCTCCCTGGCGGCCAATGATTCCCCAGACCAGCGCATGGCTCCATGGGAGATGGAGTCCTCCACAGCCTGGTTGGGGGCTCGGATGGCCGCCAGGGGGAGCTGCGTGGACTTACCAGCCCGGCTGGTCAATTCCTCAGCCCCACCCGGAAATGCAATTAGGCCCAGGTGACCAAGCACCTGGACTACATCCGGGTGGGGTATAAAAAGGCCAGCCACCACCACTCGAGAGAGCCAGAGTCGGGAGGAAGAGGACTAAGCCTGAGGAGGAGTGGTGGTGGTGCTGAGGTGGAGAAAAGTGTGAGTTATTGTGTTGGAAGTACTTTTGGGACTGTGTTGGGCCTGTGGGACACGGGGAAGGCGTGCCCCACGGCTGAAGAAGAAAATAAAGTACCTTTTATTAAAGTACGTGCCTCTGCGTGAGTCTGTGCCGGGTCGGGCGCTATATAGCGCCTTTTACACATGATTGCGAGGAAATAAATTTGACTTGGAAAATATTGAACTTATTCGTTAAGCCGAGGTCGCATTACGTGACCTCTAGTCTTTAAATATGTCAGACTTGCCTTCTGCAGTTACCAATCTTGTTGTCTGACCGTGTCAGTTTACAGGAGTGGAAATTGCTGCCCATGTCACATTTATTAGTTCAGTGCCTATCTTTCAGCACAGTTGTGCTTACCCCTTTTTATGACAGCCAATAGTGAGCTACTAGATGAAGCTGTTGCTGAATGAATGGGTAAACAGGTATGGCTAGTTCAGACAAAATCTCAAACCTTTTTCTTCCATTAAACCATGGTATATAAAACACAAGACATCAGACAGTTGAGCTTCATTTCTGTTTGTGAGGTCCAAAACACCCAAATTCCTTATTCCTTTCTGCTGCATTAGATGCATTGTACTTATGGATGAGCATTCATTGGCTGTCAGCTCTCAAGCACTGTAAAGACAAAAATCAATACTGTATGATTTTGTTGGAGAATGCTATGGACTAAGGGGCGGCGCGGTGGCGCAGTGGGTAGTGCTGCTGCCTCGCAGTTGGGAGATCTGGGGACCTGGGTTCGATTCCCGGGTCCTCCCTGCGTGGAGTTTGCATGTTCTCCCCGTGTCTGCGTGGGTTTCCTCCGGGTGCTCCGGTTTCCTCCCACAGTCCAAAGACATGCAGGTTAGGTGGATTGGTGATTCTAAATTGGCCCTAGTGTGTGCTTGGTGTGTGGGTGTGTTTGTGTGTGTCCTGTGGTGGGTTGGCACCCTGCCCAGGATTGTTTCCTGCCTTGTGCCCTGTGTTGGCTGGGAATGGCTCCAGCAGATCCCCGTGACCCTGTGTTCGGATTCAGCGGGTTGGAAAATGGATGGATGGATGCTATGGACTAGCTGGAGTGAGTAGGTGCAAATACAACATTATGTACCTGGTTCACGGACCACATCAACTGCCTCCATCACATTAGGTGACTGGCTTCAGGGAAGTATACCAACGGGTGCCTCTGATTCACTAAAGTTATATAAATGAAAGCTATGCCTGAAAATTGCTAGAAAAATCCCAAAATGTGACAGGACCTTTATAAAGGCGATATTTTCCAAGACAGTTCTCCAACTGAAAATCCACTTATGTCACATCCTTCCAGTCTGAACTTGTTGGCTGATAGGAGGAAACACAAGTCTTTAAAACTCTCTTAGACCTTCCATTGCCTCATTATATTTCCAAAACAAACAGATGTCAGATTACCCGCACTCAAGCACCCTGGGGATACAATGTCCAGTTCCTCCCAGGTTTGCATTTTCTCCTTCCTTCTAGGGTATCTACACCTTCAGATGTTTTCAAGTATCCAGGCCACATCAGCCATGCCATTCTTCCTCTAGGACATTGCTGGGCTATGACACTACCCTATACAACCTTTGACCACAAACCTCCTATCTATTCATCTAGCCATCACAAAAGTTTCAAATAGATGAAAGTAGCAAGATTAACTGGTGTACCATTGAAGGTTTTTAAAAGCACACACAGCGGGAGAATGCCTTTTATCACACTTTAATCATCATTTCTTTTTTTTTCCACACACAGAACCAAAGGTGAGCAATTAGCTGCTGCTAGAAAAGAAAGGTCAATACAAAGGGGATCTGAAGAATATCTTCAAAAGCATTTGTTTGTTTAATTATTCACAAGTGCAAATGGTTGTTGTTTTTTTTTTTGACAACAAATGATGAAAAGTGTAGGGAAAACAATCCTTAATAGTTTAGGCCTAGGCAGCGGTTTTAAAATATGCAGAGGAAATGCTTGAGGATGTCTGTGTGGCAAAATGTCCATGACTTGAGCATTAGTGTGACTTTGCAGAACACAGCATGAGTACAATGTCCTCCATTTGTGATCCGAGTCTCAGTAAGTTCAAGTGGCTCTGATTTCCATTTACTAATAACTGTCATAAATTATGTAACAATCACCTGCTTTTTTTTTAATTTTAGCTTTTATTCACAAATAGCACAACAGGGCTTTGTTTCCATATTTCCATGAAATAGAGTACTGGTAGTCTATTAACTTACTCCGTCTCACATAGTTTTAACTTACTGCAGTTCAAGGTTGTGGGAGTCACCCTGACCGCATCAAGTGCAAGGCAGGAACCAGACCTGACAGTGAAGATGACAGTGAGGTGTTAGATGATTGTAATGGATGCTATTCTGTTACTGAGGGATACTGAGGTGTTTTGTTGTGTGGTGCATACTCCTCAACTTGACCCGACAATGACCACATGTGCCACCATGAAACCCTCAAATGACTGAGATTTTAGGAAAATTTGAAGGAAAGTGAAAGTGTGGACTATATCCTAATATAGTGGACATATTACTGGCCTTTTCACAGGGAAACTGGGTTTAAGTCCCACATCTGATCTTGGTCTGTATGGAGTTTGCATGTCCTCCCCTGTTAGAAATACTTAGAGGAAAAACAACACTATGTCACTGGACAATAAAGATTTTGCTTCTTGAACACTTCTGGGTGTATTTTGTGGATTTTGGAATGCTGATCCCAAAAATTACTTAAAAATTTTCCTATCATGTAGTATTAACAGTACCTTTCACTGGAACCAAGGGGCCCAGCCTAAACCCTGCAAAACAACTTTAGACCACTGTCCCTCCTCTACCACAATTTACAGTAAGCAATGTGCAGTCCATAAGGTAGAGCTCACCTGGCATCCACCAAAATCAGATTTATCCAACTGACTACCAGAGAGTGAAGCTCCAGACTCCAACGCTTGGCATTGTACATAGTGATTTAAGGCTTGTGTGCAGCTGCTTGGCCACTGAAATCTATTTCATGAAGCTCCCAACGCACAGTTCTTAAGCTGATGTTGCTTCCAGAGACAGTTTGGATCTCTGTTGTGAGTGATGCAACAGAGGACAGGAGATTTTTTTTGTTTGTTTGTTTTTACACACGATGGGTTTCAGCACTCGGCGACCCCACTCTGTGAGTTTGCATGGTCTACTACTTCATGGCCTAGCTGGTACTGCTTCTAGACACTTCCACTTCACAACAGTACAAAATTTCAGGTACTAATTTATGACATAGGTGGCAGTGCACATGCAGGTTATGACCCATTGTAACAGAGTATGTCCTGTGACAAACTGGCATCTCATCCAGGGTGAATTTCTGCTTTAAACTTTATTTGGCCGTGGCAGGCTTTAACTGCACTGTCACATTACAGTGGAATACATGGGTTTGCAAAAACAAATGAACAAAATAAATTAATTTCGTGTGCTTCAACCTTCCCACTGTTAGTTCCTTCTCATGACACTATACTGAATTTTACAAATATTTCCAGACACAGAATGGTCATTTAATTAGGTGATTCATATAGAAAGGCAGGAACAAACAGACTGTTTGGGTGTGTAAGCCAGGGAAGAATGGGTCAGCTGAAAGATTTAAGTGGCTTTCAGCACAATGTGGTTGCTGACACCAGTGATATGTGTATCAGGGCCAGCCACAAATATGGTATCCGCAAGAACAATCATGTCAAAAACTGGCAACCCCCAAAGAACATCCAGTAGATGGCTATTCTGTAGGTCAGAAACAGACAAGTGACAATTGGGGCAGCCTGTATCTTAATAAAGTGGATTTACAATTACAGGCCATTTTCTTAGGAATTACTGTCAAGTACAGATTAGACGCTCCTTGTTTGTGTGGCCACCTGAATTCTTCATTAAGGTGCCGGAAACATTTCTGTACAAGTTGACTGGAAAGCATCATGCAGCTCTTGAAACTTCTCTGTTTCACATTGATGTTCCACACCATCATCACAAAGGTGCTCTGCTAGACTGAGAACTACAAACTATACAGAGCATGGAAGTAACTTAAGTCACTGTCACCTTCATGGGACCACCTGCAGATGATGCTTTCAAACATGACGCAATATACTGCTGGAATTACCCATTTGAAGAGACACAAGATGGTGGTCTTAAAGGGATATACAACATTAGCAAGAATACTTAGGTGAGCTGTGGCATTCAAATGATGCTCCGCTGTATGTCACTGCAAACATTAAGATTCATTTGACCAAGTCACATTTTCCCAAATTTCAGTCATCTCATTTTGGTGACCATTTGTGCCTGTAGCCTTATCTTCCTCTTCTTATCTGACAGTAGTGAAACCTGGCATGGTCTTGTGCTACTGTAGCCAGTCCACTTCATGGTCCGATGCACTGTACATTTAGAAATGGAGTTCTGCATGCCATCATTATAAAAAGCTGTTATCGGAGTGTGTGTGGCCTTTCTTTTAGCATGAATAAATCTGGTCATTCCCTTATGACCTCTTTCCATAACAAGGTGTTTTTTTTTTCCCCCACAGAACTGCTGCTCACTTGATATTTTCTGATTATCACACACATCTCTGTGGACTGTAGACACTGTAATGTGAAAATCTCAGCAGGGCAGCTGTTAATGAGATGATGGAGCTGACATATTTTTCAACTAAATTCATAGCCAGGTCAATGTCACTTAGCTAGTACACCTTGATAATTCTGAAGTTCGGTCAAACAGCAAATAAACCTTCAAGCAATGTCTGCATACTGTATAGATCAAGTTGCAACCCCAAGTTTGGCTGTTTGAAGGAGCAGGATATTTGCATAAATAAGCAGGTGGACCTGATAAAATGGCCATGGAGTACGTAAGTGGAAGAAAGTAGTAGTTTGATAAAAGTAGGCTATGTGAAAGTGATGAAAATTTAATTAGGAAAAAACAAGAGATGGTTCTGAAAGGTGACTAACAACAAATAGTTGCACTGACTTCTAAAGTGAGGCCTATGGATTAATTCAACATACTTTTTAAGTAGCTGCTTGAAACATCAAATTCAAGCTACAAAAAGGGTAGGTCGTTTAAGAAGATTAAATCAAACTGCTTATTGCTATCTTGCCCTTCAAATCAAAGGAAGAACAGACTGCTTGATTCTAATGAGTCAGGCTTCAAGAGGGGCCCTTCCACACGGATAGTGCTACTTACTGAAACATTGGCACATTACAGGTACCTAGAACTACCAACATGTCATCTGCTCTCTTACTGCTGATTCTCTCCTCTGCCTTTGACACTGTCAACCAGCATATCCTGACCATGGGATCACTGGGATTGCCCTTCTGTTTGCGTCTTACCTCTTGGGCAGATCCTACAGTCAACCACACAGTACCAGCTAGAATCTCTGCAAGTCTTGCTACTTTTTCAACCTAGATGAAGGAAACACAATCTCTACCTCAAACTAGGCAAAGACTGACATTATTGTTATCACAGCTTGTCCATCTATTCAGCACCCTATCTCTGTTCAGCTTGGCCTATTATTACCAATACCAACAAAATCCGTAAGCAACCTTGCGGTGGTGACCGATCAACTGTACCTCACTGACCATGTTGCAGCTGTCTTTCAGTCTTGCAGATTCACTCTGTACAACATCCGCAAAAATCAGACCGTATTTAACAGAATATGCATTCCAACTCTTGATCCAGGCTTTGGTCTTATCATGGCCGGACTATTGCAGCTGCAGGCTGACAGGAGTACTAGCATGCGACACCAAACCATTGCAGATAATCAAAAATGCTTCGAAATCTCTGGTGTTCAACCAGCTAAGGTTTCACTCCCCCTTTTTTTTTTTACATCACTTCTTTGGCTTCCTGCTAGACATGTACAGTATTAAAGTTCACATCCTTTATGCCTGTGCACAAAGTAGTCAATGGGTTTGCACCTATATATGGAGACATTTGTGTGGTCCTATGCTCCTTCACTCAGGTCTGATGATGAATGGCGTCTGGTGGTGCCATCAATGTGTGCATGTCAAATCTCTTTCCAGACTCTCTGGTTGTTGGGGTCATAGCTGGTGGAATGATTTGCTCACTTCCATGGAACTTCCAACTTTTAAAAAGTATTTGAAAATTCTTATTTGGTGAATTTCAGTCTAACTGATATTTGCTTTCTGGTTTTTGTAACACAGAAATTGTAATTAGCTTCTTCGTAAGAGTTCTTCGCTTGTGATGATCAGTTTGTAAGTGCCCTGCAACAAGGCAGAGTTCCACCATATGGATAACAAAAATATTTTGCTTTTTTGTTCATCAACCATTCATACATTTACAGATGGCAATGGCAAGTTGGTGCCAATCCTGGCATTACCAACCCAGAAGGGATGTCCGTTTATTGCAGGACATGCTCACACTGGACCACCTGTGAGTTGTCAATTAACCCAGCATGCAAATCTCTGGGATATAGAATGCCAAAATGGACACAAGAAATACCGGGAAACTTCATGCAGAGACCGCCTGGGGCAGGAATTGAACCCAGGTCCTCTGTGATGGGCGGCAGCAATGCCAACCAGTATGCTTCACTATTCCTCACTTTGTTCACTGATCATGGGTATAAAATAACTGTATGAATAACTGAAATATTTAATCTATCAATATAGTCAAATTGCATTGATTAAAGAAACGAAATCTACATGGGGACTCTCTCTGACAGAAATCCAAATGGCACCACAGCTCAAGAGGCCAGGAATTCATAAGAAACCTGCATTGATCAGCATCTGCTCTAGTTTTCATGTTTTTATAATACAAATAATTACACTTCCTTTTGGCAGCTCATTGTTTTCACTCTTGAAGGCTAATGGTTATTTCAGTCTTCCACTCAGCCCTGTAAATTACATATCTGTAAGGTGGTTTATTATTCAAAATTAATCACAAACTTTTCACAGCAGAAAATGCACATAACAGTGTGTTAGAGGTAAAAAATAAATCTTTCCACTTCATTGCAGTCAAGTAATATAAATAAGGTTTGGGACAATGGCAGCTTACACCCAGTTTGTCTACATGCAAAGCAGGTTTGAAACGATTCCACTAAGATTATAGCTCTCTCCAGGGTGAGACATGCTTTTTTTTCTGTCTTTGGTGACCTGATCTTTAGTGGTAGCTTTAAAATTATTGGTCTTTCTGTGATATGAAAAAAATAGCTTAATAAGACACATAACGCATTCTGATTATTACATTGTCAAGGCAATCTCAGGGCATCTCAAAGGATCTGTCAATTCACAGAGACTGAGGCCACTCTTGGCATCACGCCTACATACTCTGCTCACATTGGGAACGTACTCCTAGTCCGGGATTATGGGAAGACATAGACTTCATCTTTAGACATTAGTCACTTTTACAGTTTATTTTGTAAAATTTCCAACATATTCCATCATACAAAGTATAACCAAGTGCATCTAGAACTTAAGGACATGTCTTACTCCAACTGGCTCAGAGAATTAAACCCAAAGGGACCTAATCCAGGTTTTCAACATCCTCAAAGGCATTGATAAAGTAGATCCAGCAGAATTCTTTTATCTTAAGGCTGAATCACATACTCAAGGACAACAATGGAAATTACGGGGAAGTGCATTTAAAACTGGAGCCAGGAAGCACATCCTTTGCAAATAGTTGTGGAACTCTGGAACAAACTACCAAAGCATGTAGTTGAAGCAGAATCCTTGACAACCTTCAAGAAAAATCAGAGTGAGATATTGGGACAGCTTAGCTATTAGCTAACAAATGGTCTCTTCTCATTTGTGAAATTTCTTATACATGTCCTGGGAACAGACACCAAAGGTTATCATTGTGAAAAAGCCATCGGTCTTTTCAGATATGAATAACTGTTGTAATGAGCTCATCAAGGATGTGTGCAAATTCAGTCCCCACACAGGAAGGAGCTGATGGAGGAAATTAACTGTGTATATAATGTAGCAGATGAATTAATCTTCATTATTTCATGTTGGTTTTTTTTTTAAGCCAAAGCAAACAGAAAGACAGACCGACCGACCAACTGACTAACCGACCGAACTAACTGATAGCTGTACGATGCATCATGAAACTTGTTTCAAATCTTATGTTTGGTTTGGTAACTGTCTCAGATTCTCTACATGTCTGTGTGGAGCATTTTCAGTTACGAGTCTATTTGTTTCTGAGATTTATCATTAGAATAATGCTCCATGCCCCAAGGCTGGGTAAGTCTTAGAAAGGTACTAGGCACATAAAGACTAAATTCAGCTATTCTTCCAGAGTGAACTACATAGCCACCAGACTTCCAAGGCTGAGCATACACTGTGCAATTTTTAGAAATCATGATCATGCAGCAACTCACACTGTAAGATAGGGATGACAGTTATGTATGTGCTTAAACTGTACAAGCATGTTTGCTCAGGTTATATGTGCGCATGGTTCCAACAGACAGTTCTAACCCATTAACACTTTGCAATAAATCTTTACCCATTCAAAAAACAGTATGGCTAGAAGTGTCAGTAAAGACAAGAGTGGCATTACAGACCCTTGCCACACTATGTTCTAAAACTACTAAGAAAAGAAAAAGGCATAGCTGGACAAGAAGATGGTTGGGAAGGCACAGGACAATACGTCTGGTTATTTTACAGAGAGAACTGGAAGTATGAAATCTATGCAATTTATAATTGTGTGTGCTTATTTCAGGTTCTTCTAGTAAACATTTCTTATGATGCTTTTGTCATTGGACAATTAGTTGTATGTGTATCGCTATATGATAGTTAACCTCTTGAAATCAAAAACCATGACAGTGAAAGCCAGATGTACAATGTGCTCCTTTAAATGTACAATAGAATCCCTCTTAACTGGCCTCGCATTAACCGGCCAGTTAAAATAAAATTAAATAAAATAAAAAATAATTTTTTTAATCTTGAGTTCTTCATTATATTATATGTATGCACTTCCTTCTTTCCTGGAAGGTGAGAGGGCTCCTACTTTCAGTGATTTCCATTTATATATTTCTTTATGAATTTTTCACGGTGCCTTCTTCTTTCTACCTGGCAGCTCCCCTGCTTCTCCCATCGGGCTTCGCAACAGGGGAGTCACCCTACCTGCAGGTGCAGCTGCCTTCCACACTGCTCCGGTAGCCCTCCGATAGCTGGGGCTAAACCAGCTCATAGCCTCCACGACTGCCGCTGCCTTTCAACGGCCAGTCGTTTTCAATACCGGTCACTCCAGCTCCATGACCGCTCAGCTGGAGAGACTGCTTTCTTCAGCCCCACCGAGTGTCAGCCAAACACTCATCTGTAGGGGTTCACCACCCAGCTGCCTGCCTTTGCTCCATCGAATCTGCTCTCGTTCGCTCGCTCTCCTGCACCGGCTTTCTTGTATCTGCTTCCTTCTCCATTAACCTCCCGTTCTTTCCTGTTCTCCCCCTAGATGCCTCACGCTTCTATTTATCACGGGGACATGGATCAGATGTGGCAATTAGCAGTTCCCGGAAACAATTACGGATGCGGACTACTCCTCACCTGTGCACTTAAGCTAGGATCGCCCGCATCACGAATTTCCCGGGAACCAATCGGCCACACATACTCGCTAAGCCGCTAGTGCGGCGATTATTTATTTAAAAAGTGGCCTTTTTGACTTGAGCTGTGGACCCGCTACACCACACTGTCCAGTCGTTGTACAAAAAAAAAAAAAAAACTCTTGTGCGAAATCGTGGATGAAGCCTTGTGGATATGGTTTCTTCAGGAACATCTAAGAGGTACAGTATATACCTTAGAAATATTTTTCTACATGAAAATAGGTATGCATCGGATTAACCGGCCAAAACAGCAACTGGCCATGGGTCCAGTCCCGAGGTGGCCGATTAAGAGGGATTGTACTGTATTACGGTAGTTCAGGTGCAGGTGTCTTGTTTTCTTTACTGTTGAATGCCTGTTAACAGAGACCAGTACGGCAGACTTCACCAGAAAGAACAGAGATAGGAATGTTAGCTTTTACAATACATAAAGTGTAATAATAAACTAAGAAAAAGAAATCGGGGAGTTGTCTTGAGTTGTTAGACAAACAGCAAGAAAAGCTACTTTAATGAATTTAGACCTTTTTATTTGGTCCTTTAATTAAAGGGGACACAGCTCGTCTGAGATCTGACAGTGAGCGAGCTTGTGTTAATTTCAGCAGCTCACATTTTCAATAACAAAGAGAAAGAATTTGAAATTGCTGTTTAGTAAACAGAAGACTTGTCTATTTTACTTGTAAACTTGTCAAGCATATTAGCCTTGCACCTTCTTTATAAACATCTCATGAATATTTTTTAAGGATTTTTATTGTGATTGTGTGTGCCATACAGTAAAGGTTTTGGGAGAATCAAGTACTGCATAATTAAAATGGAAATCCTTTTTAATAATTACACCTTACGAATTTGCTGATACACTGCAAAAAAGTAAACACCTGCATAAATATAGTTAAAGTATATTTTAGCAAATAAAGCTGCAATGAAATTAATGATTAAATATAATTAAAACATAAGTGGATGTGTATTTATAGTTAAGCAATGTTTAATTGAAGCAATATGTGAGAATATACAGTATATATGTTTTGTTTGACAAATGGTAAAAACTACTTTCATTTAAAAAAAAATTAAGCCTTGCTTCAGTACAGTATATTAAAGAAGAAATTATACAATATTATGTTTGCAATTATGAGAAGCATTCTTCAATGCCGTATTAATGACAAATACTTTCTGTACATACTGTATTTTATTGGTTAATTTTTTTTTTTTTTAAAGTGAATTTTAGTTATTTTTGCATGGTCACTGAAAACTAACCCTACAGTATGCAATTTTGTAATAAAAAATGAACAGGCAACACATGTTTAATTATAAAAATACCTAAGTTAACAGTGTAATATAGAACTTAAAGCTTCTACATACCTGATCATGCTGGAGTTTAGTTTACAGTTTTTAACACTAGAATCCCTGAAGCGTACGAAAAAAGTCATAATGCCGGGCCAGTTTAAATTCTTTCGCACCTCTGCACCAGCGTATTTGTTTTGCAAATGTGTCAATCAGCACAGGCAGCAAGCAACCTGCTATCCCATCCCCCACCAATGCAGCTGAAGTTCTCCCAGTTCAAGTCAAGTCTCTTTATATGGAAGTTTCTATAACGATCTGGGTAAATGTTAGATGATAGGAAATGTGAGGCAAAAAAATGTTGAACACATAACTAAAGCAGAAACCTTTTCCATGTTATTGTAATAATTACGTGAAGTGTATAATGTGTGAAGACTTTAATCCAAATATCAAATAAACACATGCACTTTTATTCAAGAATATAACCAAAAAAACGTTCTAGTTATATGTTGCATTCAATGAGTTAAAAACCCAAGCTCAAACGTCAATGGACAGAATGTTGACACGTCTTCTTGGATGGTGCAGAGGTAAGAATTGCTGTATTAAAACCAAAAGGCTACAGGTTCAAGTCCAGGTGTTTCTCATTTCGAGTAGTGAGCTGCTATTATTATTATTATTACCATAATATAATAAAAACACACATTTGAGTCTGTCACACCCAGTGTAAAATTTTTACTACCTGTAAACCTGTACTTTGTCTCCAGATCTCCCACAATCCAAACTTTATGCCAAATTTGCAGGCTCGGTTGAGATGTATTGCAAGAAAGGACAACGGATCTTGGTTGGAAACAGGTGCTCATCAACAGTAATATGTTGCCCTGGGTAGTATCACAAAATACAGTTCTCAAAATAATATTGCCAGATGTCCGAGATCGCAGCAAATC